>NW_013651976.1:0-89745 GCF_000499385.1 Eimeria necatrix
TACCGGCGCTCGATGCGCAGCAGAAAGGCCTGCATTGTGCTGCCGTCTTCTGGCGGGATGAGAGTCCTATCGCCGGGTTCCGTGGTCCCCCCCATAACGGCCTTTAGCGCACTCATAGCCGTATGGAATTGTTCCCACGAGGTAAAGGGCCATTCTGCTGGTGCAGCATTGGGCAGAGGAATCGCTTGTGTGGGCACCTCTTTGTGCCCGTATGGCCGCTCTGCCACGGTGGGCTTAGGAGTCGCGTGGCGATGATGGGCGGGGGTCCCGCTGGGCATTCTGTTGACTGACATAGATAGAGTCTCCTGCGGAGTGGGGCCGATGACGCGTCCGTTGCGGAGCTGCATCCCTTACCGAGCAAAGATGCCTAGAGACAGTCTTTCAGACGTCGTATTTCATTTTCCAGGTTCGAAGGAAAAAATATTTCAATAAATTCCCGGAACAGCCCCCAAATGTAGTGCACTGCGCCCGCAGCTGCGACTACGTGATCTCAGTCCCTTGGGCAGGGTCTAGAAACTGCTCCCTACGCTAGTCCATTTCCTAGAAACCCTAGAAACTCCAGCTATAGCGATTAAGAATACAAAATCACGAGTTTATCAAATCTGTCTGTCTGTTTCGCACCCTCCTGGGAGCTCGCCTCTTAGTCCCTAAGGGAGGGAGGCCTGCCCCGGCGCCGGCGCTGTCTCCAGCCCCAGTCTCCACGCAATTCCACGAATTCACGTGTGCATATAAAATAATAATCACTTTCTCTTACTTTTTGTCTGGTAAGAGGGCCCTGTCTCCCTCCAGTCTTGCGACCCCTCGTAGGTCGCTGGCTAGCTATCCTCTCTAGAGCACTAACCAGCCCCATTGTAGTGTCTGTGCGCTACACCTGAGGAGCAAGCCACATGGGAACCAGCTAACCATCTTACCGGCTGCCCGGCTTTGCTTCGCGCTTGGCGCCGCCGCCAACAAAGACGTCTTCAGGCTCGAAACAACATTGGTCCTTCCGAGACGTAGACGTATGGGTCCGTTACATTCCACCGCCTGCAGCAAGGGCACCCTTCAATGAGGAGGTGCAAGGGAGCGATGCGCACCGCGTGCAATCAATGCGTTAGCTTTAGAAGAGCACAGAGATTGAAAAGGCAAAAATAATGTGTTTCGGGGTAGGTCTCTTCAGTCCGGCAAGAGGGGATGTTGTGGTGCACAGGCACTACAATGGGGCTTGCTAGTGTCCTAGAGACGATACCTAGCTAGCGACTTACAAGGGGTCCCAACACTGCAGGAGGACAGGACCCTCCTACTAGGATCAAAGTAAGGAAAACTGTCTATGAATTAATATGCATACGTGAAATGTATGGAAAATGTGTGGAGACTGGGGCTGGCGATAGCGGCGGCACCAGTGCAGGCCTCCTCCCCATAGGGCCTAGGAGGCGAGCTCCCCAAGTGGGGCGAATCGAACAAACAGGTTTTGAAAAACTTAAGAATTATTGTATCTCGATGAAATTTAGCTACAGTTTCCAGGAAATGGGCCTACGCTAGGCTTACTTTGTAGGCCTGCTCGAAGGGCAGGTAGCAGCGTAGTCGCAGCAGTAGGCGCTGTGCACTACAGAGGAGGCCTGCACTGGTGCCGGCGATATCGCCAGCCCCAGTCTCCACACATTTTTCACACATTTCACGTATGCATATTAATTCATAGACAATTTGCCTTACTTTTATCCTAGTAGGAGGGTCCTCTCCTCCTCCAGTGTTGCGACCCCTTGTAGGTCGCTAGCTAGCTATCGTCTCTAGGTCACTAGCAAGCCCCATTGTAGTGCCTGTGCACTACAGGGGCTGGCGATAGCGCCGGCACCAGTCCAGGCCTCCTCCCCACAGGGCCTAGGAGGCGCGCTCCCAGAGTGGGGCGAATCGAACAACAACAGATTTTGAAAAACTTAAGAATTACTATATTTCGATAAATAAAAGCTATTGTTTCAAGGAAATGGGCCTACGTTAGGTGCCGTTCGTAGGCCCTGCTCGAGGGGCAGGTAGCAATGTAGTCGCAGCAATAGGCGCTGTGCACTACACTATGCACACGTCGACCAGCCACCAATTGATTTTACACGTAAAGACGTTAGTTTCAAATGGACAGAACTTCACACAGAGGCGGTGCAGCAGCTCAAACAGCGCCTAATCGATTTCACTACATTGCAACTTCCTGACACCTCGAAGCCCTTCGAGTTATACACGGATGCCTCTGGTTATGCGATCGGAGTGGCTCTAGAACAAGAAAGCAAGCCCAACGGCTTCCTCTGCCAAGTTACGAACCCCACACAACAGAAATACTCGATCTGCCATAAGGAACTCTCGGCGTTGGTCACGGCCCTGGACAAGTGGTCTCATTTGCTCTGTGTCGCCAAAGTTACAGCTCATACAGATCACCGAGCTCTTACGCATATCCAACGACTCCAAGCATCGAAGCCTCTGCGCGCAGACACCTGCTCGCACGACACACTAACGACACCATTGATGCTTGCAGTAGAAGAAACGCGCGCGGCTCCTCGCTCTCGTGGTTGGCCTGCTAACTACAGGAAGCTCGCCGGAATTCGATCGCGACAATCTAAACAACGCACCTTGCAATCACCACCTTCAACTCTACCGCCTGAGCCCAATACATAGGCGGAACATCCCACACCTGCAACGGAGACACGAGCTGACCCTCCTGAGGCGCCTGAATGGCCGCAAGCTTACTCGAAGTGTCCTGTTTTCCGCTCCCCCTAAAAAGCCGCTGCGAAACAAGCGGGAGACGCTATTCAGATAAAGTTCCATATTCTTCAATTCGCCTTTCGCTCGGTGCCGCCTTACCTACACATTTGCATTCATGGACTATGGAGAATTTGCGTCCCACAATTCCCTAAGTTCTTCACACACGCTCTGCATTGACATCATGGCCATGTGACAGCCGGTCATCGAGTACAATTGTATTTGTGGGCTCACCTGGACTTCCCAGCTTTCTTACGTGTTTGGTATTTCTATTTGTGTGTAGTAGAGTGCATGATTTGTGACAGAGTATGTACTAGCCAGTATTGGGGACTAGCATACGCGCTCTGTTGAAGAGTGGCACATTGGCGTGCTACAAAATAAGTTTCCTGGAAAAGAATTTCTAATACCTCTACAGGTTGTGCCAGAATGGCAAATAGGCTGCTCAACTCCTATCAGTTGACTTGTCAAGACAGGAGCTGCTTTGACTGCAACCAATATTCGCATGGAGATTCGCTGATTGACCTCCTACCATCCTGGTTCACTTAACTTCCCTTCTTTCTTCAATGTAATTCATTGAGTTTTTACGAAAATTCGAATTTTCAGCTCTCAAACCGTAGAAGTGTGTGTAGAACAAGCATTTTCAACTGTCTCTCATCCTCTAGGCCTAAGTGCAAACCCCACTTAACAGTTGAATGCAGAAACGAAACGGTTTTTATATACAGGAACAGCATAAGAGATACCGTCGATGATCCCTTTATGCCATGCCTCCCGGCTATGCCAGTCGTTGCTACTGTAGTGGTCACTGCTACTCTTTGCCTGTGAGCGGAATGGTAAAACCGGTCTCCTTCTGTTTCGTCTGGTTTTTCTCTCTCTTGAAGTCGTTTTCCCGTCTCATTCCCCCTATTTCTTCCTCTATTATTTTCTGTTTCTGTTCACATTTGTCTAAGCGTGTCCACTTGTAACTGTGCTTCGCCCAATTCCATGCAGCAAGTTAAGAGGCCGAGACAGTGTCGATGTTGTCACAACGACCCAAACTGATCTACACAAGGATCGATAGAAGCTGCACGGTGCTGCATCAGCAAAACAGGTTTAGATGCAAACAATGCAGGTAACAATTGATATATTCTACCAATTTTTGAATAGCTCGTCTACTCTTGCCTTTTTTTCCTTTCAATCATTGGGCATATACCTGTGACCTCGTTAGTTCCGTAGCTGTCTGCATGAAAACAGTTGCCTTCGTTCCTTTCTTTTCTTTTTTTCTAGTATATTTCTGAGCGCAGTTTGATTAGCTTCAGGCTCATAGAAGCCTCTGCTTTGGGAACCTTGATGCGCGTTGGTTCTGGGGTGGTCAAGACCGACGCCACGCCGTGATTTGCACTGCGGTCGACGTATAAGCAACAAAAGTTGCGGTTTTATGCCTTTCACGACGTTGCTGAGCTCTTACAGAACTCCCTGTCGGTGGAAATATCTGCTCTCTTTCTGAAAGAAGGCAGGCATATGTTCGTGGGCTTCGCCGTAAACCGTCACAGACAGATTTCTTCGCCACTCCTCAGCAGTGATAGGCCCATATTGCATATATTTTGATAAACTCTCAATGGTGGCTACAGGTACTGCTCACAAAGAGCAGCGACAGCTGCGGGGTGACGCGCAGGACTATCAAGTTCTAGGTGACGATAAGACTACAGTGTTTTCTCTTCCACATCTCAATGAAGCACATGGGCCTCTTTGGTTCACATCAGGTAATCCACGGCGCCGCTTCCAAGATCGGCACAGGAGCTCATTGCCGCGGTTTCTAGTTGCTGCGGCTTTAATCCTGTCCATTTTGGTCATTGGGGTCATCTGCAAAGCTGCCCGAGAGGTTCCGCAGCGGCAACCAGGATCAACACATCGCCGCCTGGCCTCTGACTGGAGACCAGACGAAAGTGCTGAACTATGCCAGATAGCGGAGCACTGCCTGGAGCTGGAAGCAGACATGGGTATCGCTCAGCCAGCGGCACAGGCTACTGCTGGCGGAGGGCCTCTACAGAAGATAGAAAAGCTGGTGGCCATGTTGCAGGAAGCGGCAGAGGCCCACGAGCAGCAACGTACGGAAGGAAAAAAGTGCGTAGAGGAGCCCGAAGGTGTGATGGATCCCTCTTCTCAGGGCGCGGCCAATCCAGCGCTTACCAGCCTAGGTCCTCATCTGCACCAACTTGACGGCGACTCTTCAGCAGGGCCCGCTCTTATCCCGGCGCCCCCAGCAATATCTTCTGCAGGAGGAAATGCCTCTGAGCGGAGTTATGTAACGTATCATAGCCATGGGGTGCTGGGCGTGGTTTCACCGCTCTCAGCTATCCAAGTTGAGGGAGCGTGCTCACATAGTGCTCTGCAGGGACCTCCTAGGGCATCTCCAAAAGTGCATCCCTGTGCCGGTCATCCTTTTGTGCGTTTGCCGTCTGTGGAGTTTGGTGTCAAGCCACGACACTTGGTGCCACAGCGTTTTTTCCTGCACAGTCGCACCAATCTATCGCCCTTCCCCTATATGAGGACTTTGCGGCAGCTACTGATCCGAAAGTCGCTTGATCAAGCGGGAGCTGAAGCTCTTATGGACGCGTTGGAAAAGTTGGTAGATATTATATGGACCCAGGCGCAGGGCAGGACCCAGCAGAGGCGACCAGCTGTGGCCGTGTCCTTGCTGGGAAAGGACTTTATCGCCATGGATTTCATCGTTTCTGCCATACAGTTGTTTAGAGAAGCCATGGAGCTGAACTCATGGTGGGGAAAGTTCATTTCTGGCTTCCGAACGAATTATTACTTTCATGGGGCGGGCTCTGTCCGCCCCCGCGTCCGTAACCACAACACACAATTAGTGAACCGGCTGCTTAGCGCGATGCGTATATATAAACAAGGACTTCGCCCGTCATTAGATGAAGTAATCGCGTTGAAGCGTATGCTTTTTTGTTCACCCTCGGCCCCCAAGCCATTCACAGAACACTACTACGACGCCTGGAGACATGATGACGACCTTTTCGTAAAGGAGCAGCTGAAGAGGCAACATCTACAGAGTGTAGAAACTCATGCACTGTTGGAGGGATCAAATTCTCCTGGGGAAGACATTGATAGCCAAGCAGATAGTAGCACGCATGCACAGGGAGACGGACACATGCAAACATAGCAACACACGGAGAAGTATGGAGAAAAAGAGAGGCACTCAAGGACACTAAAGAATGCATAACAATGTACGGAGACAAAACGAGCAAAATAGGGACGAGCCTAGGCAGGGTAGGGTTCAAAGAGAGACGAAGATTAAAAAATAGTGACACGTGTGGGAAAGTACACATGCAGGCAGAGAGGGCCGATGTGGGAATGAAGCACGAAAGTAAAACAGAAGAGTTATGACAAAAGGGAGAAAACGGAGGCAGGCATTAACGGTGGCAGACAGGGAGAGGAGCAGGTTTAGACGAAAAGAAGAAGACACATAACGCAAGACAAACAGAGGACGTTTGCGTGAGTTTGTGCAAGTTATCTGTCTCGATGTTCACCAAACAAAACTCCGTTAAACAAAAGCTCTGAAATTCAGACTTTACAATTTGTGTGGGATGCCGTCGCTTTTGCTTGTAGCTTCTGAGCTGACGAACTGATGGCCAAGGTTTGCATGGCGTGCTTTCAACAGGTGCTGACACTGCAGCGTGTAGCGTCGTTTTTCGCATTTGTCATAGTCTGCTTTCCCCATTTATTCGTTGATTGCATTATTGTCTGTGGCTTTTTTTACTTGCTGTCTCTAATTCCCTGAATTGATCGATTTATGTCTTCACTGACTTTGTTTATTTCTATATCTAGGGGAGAGGGGTAGTGTGTCCTTTCTGGTTCACATACTTCCATTTCTCATTTTTGATTTTGCCCCGACTGTTTGGTTTTGCTTTATTTTCTGTGCTTGTGTTTCCACCTACTTTTGGATTCGCGTGCCTCGGTGGGAAGGAATGTGTTTTAAGTTGTCGTTTGCTTACCTGTTCAGCTTTCCGCATTGAAGTTTTCTGCTCATTCCTTCTGCTTTATGCCTTTCAATTTGTGTGCTCCCATTTGTGCTATCTCTGCTGCATAAGCCTTCAGTGCGTATATCCACACACTTCATCTGTTTTTTCGTGACTTCTCCCTCACATGAGAACATAAAATGTGACAAGCTTTCTGTTGGTGCATTTCCTCCTGTTGCTGCAGCAATTGCTGTTACCAGCAATTGCTGTTGTTGTTGCTGACACCCACTGCGCCCTTTGTAATTGCAACGGCACGAAAACCGTTATTTTGGCCCATCAAATTAATTTGCTTCTTACGAGTTGAGGGAACGAATGCACGTTTTGAGTACCTCTTCCTGTCCCTCATGCAGCAAAGCAGTAAATAGTGCACCTTTAGCTGGTCCGGCCGCTGTTTCGGTTTTTGTTGCAATTACCTCTCGCTTGTGTTGATGCGGTTGGGGTTTCGACATATTGCGCAGAATTGTTGCCTATAGGACAAAAGGCGGAACGTTTTTTGCCTTGCTTAATTACTTTATCCATATGCCTTTGAGAAGGATCCAATTTTCCGCCTGAACAGGGCCCTTCTCTGTTGTCAACCCTCATGTAACTCTTAGAGGAAGTGAAGGTAGGCGTATATCCGTGTATTTTGGTGCAGGGCCCGAACCAACAGTAAGAGTACGCACCTCTAGATGAAACACATGCAGCAACTAGCCAAAGTGGAGCGTGCTCGTGAGAAACACTATTTGTCCCGGAGAACGTCCATGCGCACGCGGCAGAGGATTGCAAAGTTCGTGCGGCGACCTCCTATGAGAATGAGTAGGTATGACTAGCTACTCGCGAACTGGCGTGCTCTTTCGGGCTCCCGAGTGTACAGAGTAGCAGAGCGCAAGCTCAGGAGGCCAAATACAGGCGTTTACCGTGGATGAGCAGTGAAAATAACCAGGCAGCTGCGTCTGTACGGCACCCCTGATAGCATCATTCACATGAGGGAAGGCTTCCGCCCGTTCCTATTCTTCAATGCCTGTTCTTCTTTCAGTCTGTCTATCTTTAGCCTTCCCTGTCTAGAATTATCT
The DNA here is from genome assembly GCF_000499385.1 of Eimeria necatrix. Taxonomy (NCBI): domain Eukaryota; phylum Apicomplexa; class Conoidasida; order Eucoccidiorida; family Eimeriidae; genus Eimeria; species Eimeria necatrix. The sequence goes on from NW_013651976.1 coordinate 7,784, forward strand.
CTGTTTTTCAACTTTTATTTCCATACACCATCATGCATTTTTTCTCGTCGTTGCGTGCATCTGGTTGTATCTACATCTGGCTGTGCGTTCATGCTTGTCTCTGTTCATCTCTCGTTGCGCATTTGTATCTCTATGTTTGTAAGTCTCCGTTCTTTACGAGAAAAAATGTTTTCCTTGCACTGCATGTGTGTGTCTGGCTAATGAATGCGGCCCTCACTGCCCTTCCAGAAAAGCTTGGTCATCACTTCTCCAAGGATTGTATGGGCTGTCCGTGAATGGCTTGGGGGCTAAAGGGGAACAAAACAGCAATCGCTTTATCTCGATGACTTCAGGTAAAGGTGGGCGATTTCCTTGCTTATAGATGTCGATCACTCTAAGCAGCCGGTTCGCTAGCTGTGTGTTGAAGTTATTGAGCCGGGGGCGGAGAAGGCCAGATCCCTTGAAACTGTAATTTGTCCTGAAGGCACGAATAAATTTGTCCCACCACATATGCAGGCGCATCTCATCTCTGAATAGCTGTATGGCGCACACAATGAAATCCAGCGCCAGGAAGTCCCGCCCCAGTGCGGACACAGCCAAAGCTGGTCGGTTCTGCCGGGCCCTGCAGCTCGTCTGGGTCCACGCAACATCTACTAGACTCTCTATCGCATCCATAGTGGAATCTGCAGCTCCTTTGTCAAGCGATTTTCGCAAAAACAGCTCTCTCAAAGCGCTGAAGTAGCCAAAGGCGGATACATTGGTGCGCTGGTGCAGGAAAAGCCGAGAGGGTCGAAGCTTTCGCGGCGACACTCCAGTATCCACAGACGGCAAACGCACAAAAGGATGCAGAGGCACGCGCCATGCTTCTAAAAGGGCCATATTCAAGTAAAGGAACTGCTGTGTACCCACAGATGGGCCGGTTAGCGAACTATCTGCCCTCGGTTCCATGCCCATCGCTGGAATCGGTGTGGCCGTGTGTATAAATTCGCTGTGTTCGCGCTGTAGAGAACCTTTTACAGACTCACTTCCCTCTGCACGCGTCAGTGAATAAGGGAAACTCGAACTCTGGCCCTCATTGGTTTCGGATAGATTTGCAAAATGTCTGTCAAGCGCTGAATTGGCAGAGTCCTCAGAAGAGGAATACATAATAACTTGGGGCCCGCTTAGGCCCCTTCTTGCTTCCGTCCGTTGCTGCTCGTGAGCCTCTGCCGCTTCCTGCAACATGGCCACCAGGTGTTGTATGTTCGATGCAGGCCCTACGCCAGCAGTAGCTTGTGCCGGTGGCTGAGAGATACCCATGTCTGCTTCCAGCTCCAGGCAGTGCTCCGCTATCCGGCATACTTCAGCACTTTCGTCTGGTTGCCAACCATAGGCCAGACGGCGATGTGTTGATCCTGGCTGCCGCTGCGGAACCTCTCGGGCAGCTTTGCAGATGACTCCAATGACCAAAATAGACAGGATTAAAGCCGCAGCAACTAGAAACCGCGGCAAGGAGTTTCTGTGCCGATCTTGGAAGCGGCTCCGTGGATTACCTGAGGTGAACCGAAGCGGCCCATGTGTTTTGCCAAGATGCGGAAGAGAATACAGTGTCGTCTTATCTGCGTCAACTGGAACTCGGTAGTCCTGGGCATCACCCCACTGCTGTCGCTGCTCCTCGTGAGCAGCAGTTGAAGCCACCATTGGAGCTTTAGAAAGCTAAATAAAAAGACTTCAGCAGCGGTGAGGGAAGAACAGTAAGTCTGTCTGTAACTGCGCACGGTGCAGCCCGAGAACAGACACTTGTTCACTTCGAAAAAAAACGGCAGGGTTTCCGTAAACAATGAGGGCCCCGTGAGTCCAGAAGGGTCATGAACAGCATCAAAATGTAACTTATCGGGTATGTGTCGATCGCATGGCAACTCAGCGCTCGGCGCCGGTCTTGACCACGCCAGATGGGCGGAGGCGCATCAACGATGTCATCAGGACGACAAATAGGAAACCCCCACTGCAATGAACTTGCAGATACCCAGAATTTACTGGAGAATCTGCTAAAAAATAAAAGCGATACACAAAGAGACAGTTAAGTGTATGTTTATGCAGACCGTTCAGCTACATTGAGGTAGCATCGCCATAGTGGGTGCTCCCAGAGCCCGAGAGCACAAAAAGGGACGAAATGAGACATGAGCGATACCAGCTGATATTTGCATTGTATGCCAAGTTAAGTGAAGGCGCCAGCATCTCATTGAGCCTCTTCCGGCCCGCTGTCGAAAGAGATCGTGGACACCGGACAGAGAAGGCTCCGCTGATTTCGAACCAGTGTCCGAGTTTTGCCCCTCTACATGGTGCTTGTGGCTGGATCACGTGAGACTCAGTTCCAAAACGGACAAAATAAGACACGTTTCATCCAAAATAAAGAAAAATCGGAGAAAGGCATGAATTTAAAGCGACGACAAGACATAAGAAACGCGCTGGAAAAACGAGACGAAGCAGGAGATAAAGTGTAGGCTTCTGCAGCGCTCATGAACACAAAAGCGCACTCATTGCTTGAGCAACTATAAAACAAAATAAAAGGGATCGCCCGTGATTATGTTTAGAATATTTTTCGGCACAGAGAATTCGGTGCCTACATCCAGTTTCTAAATAACAGATCTTGGTGTAGTGAACAGGGCTCCTGGTGCTACTGCGTAACTTCTTTGGGCGAGGTGCACCTCTAATGAATTCTCTATGTTCGGCACATATATCATGAAATAGCATCAAATAATAAATAACCAGCCATCTTTCAAGTCTGTCAATCGCATAATCCGAAAATCACAATTCTGGATCAGTGCCTCGTCGCATTGCCGGCGTCTCCGCCATCGCCGAATTTGGGATATCAGCGAACACTCCCAGTCTGCACATACTATCTCGCGTATAAATTGCCTTGTGCCTTCATTACTGGGAATAAGCTATCTGTGTTCTTTGGGGGTGCTAACCTCTAGAGGTCACCAGCAAGATCCGTTTGTAGTGCCTGCGCGCTACGACAGGATTGCTGATGTGTTCGGTGCTACAGCGAGACACGCAAGCTGCTCTAAGAAACCTAATACGGCAAGCTGATCGCATTTACGCAGCAGATGCATGGTATTAAAAAGAAAAATTTACCTTTTGCCGTGGCATCTAAACCATGAACGCACCAGTTGCAAGACCCACGACTAAGCACTAGTCCTGGAGTAGCATTGCCTTTGTGCAAGCTGTTTGCTCAGATGTTAGGAACACAATCTGGCTCTTCGCTTGTATTTTCTAGAGTTTGTGACTAGTCAAAACAAATCACAACCGGCAAGCCCAAGGAGCAAATCAGCCATGTTGTTTGACAGGGATCAAGACGGCTAGACCACGTGTGCTCTGCTTAGAGACGCCGGTTTGGATCTACTATTGGCACTGTAATGCATAGGGACTTTGTGGACGCCTCCCTGCCGGGGTCTTTGGAAAGTATCTTTCCTCTTTCGTGGTACTAGGCGTATCTGTAGGACATGTAGATAGCCATAGAATATGAAAATATAGCGCTTCGCACTCGACAACTGACGGCTACTCTGAGATATGTGACCTGCCCCATACACCACATAAGAATACTACCTCACACTTGAAACACGCCATGAGGTCTCGTAAGAGTTATGCATCAGCAACCGTCGCAAACACGATAGCAGATGCTGGCTCAGTACTCAAAGCGTGTGTAGGATGACTAGCTACAGAGAGCAACCTGCGAGCTGCTGGGTTAGGCGCAGTGGAGAGGCTTTGTTCTCTTAATCAGAACGAAACAGGGCGCGCCGCTTCCAGTTTTGAAAACCTTCTCTCTTGGAAGGAACAGTGTCATGACATACCGTATTCAGGATAAATATGACAGCTTCAGTACAAGCTGCGACGGGGCCTCGTAATTGGCTTGCTCACACTTGGTGCGGGCCAGATTCAGAATTACAGTGGAGCGACGGAGCGCGAACGATGTGCTAGAGGGGTTCTAAGTATTTCCAATATCCTACAGCTTTGTAGGATTGGCCGTTCTATCACGCCTTTCAGTAGCTAGGTACCCTGAGGAGGTTCCACGAAACTCCGTACTGGTCTCGCCACCAGTAGTAGCTACATAGAGGCTGATCTTATTCCACTTTACCGGGAGCAGAATATTAAGAACATTCAATGTCTGCCAGAATAGCTTGGCAAGATGTAGAAGACTTTGCTGTTTCTCAATGTCTCCTAAATATTTCCTGCTGTTGTGGTCCCACGGGTACGAATAGGAAATCTGTGAGGACTGAACGCCGCATGGGCGAGGCAGCCGAAAGTGACGTGCCGCCACTAAGAACTGTCGGAATTTCACTGAAAATATATTTGGGGCTGGTTAAGGAGCCACCTGTCTTTCAGACTTGCTTGGGACCCACCTGTTGTCGCCGAAGGCACCTCGGGGGCTTACACGCCGGAGGTCACCTGGCGTGTCTTGCCTGCAGGTTGTGCTCCTTTTAATTGAGGCAGATCCTCAATTGTGCGTGCCGGCTGTAAAATGAGGGAAAATAAAACGTAAACGCGGCCGCTGCGGCCTCTGCGGCCGCTGCGGCCTCTGCGGCCGCTGCGGCCTCTGTTTAAAGAAGTCGTAGCGGAGGAGACGCAGGATGCTTGGTGGCCTGGGCTACGGGCCACTTGAACTCAATGAGAGGCTGTTACGCTGCCCTAGGCACTTAATAATGCTGTAAGGCATTCTGTTGCCATTTTGTGGTGAAGCATTGCCATGGTTGGACAGATCAGGAGAATGCTTGTGTCTTGGTCTGTAAAACTCCAATGCTGCAGACGTGGCCGGGAAGAGAAGCGATATTTGAGATGGTCCCTGTAATCCCTGTAAATGATTATAGAGTTTGTGAAATAACAACTCAGACGAATAATTATGCTTTTGTTCCTCGGAAATACGCACTTCTTGTCAAGTCGGGCAACTACACTCACGACCGCACTCTCGACTCAGCAAGAACCGGACTCGAACACCACGCACAAACATCCATAAGTGTCACTGAGTGAGGACTCTGGAAATCCTAATATTCGGTGGAATGGCAGAGCCGTCGAAGCCCGCATCAAGATTGCTGCTTCATGGCTTCCTCCAACGCCTCTTCCGCCTTTACCTACTGGAAAACCTATGAAACTGCCCGTCGAGTCTGCTTACTAGCGCGAACCTATTTATTAGCTTTTATGGATCCTATCAGTGTTGACAGATCAGGAGAATGCTTGTGTCTTGGTCTGTAAAACTCCAATGCTGCAGACGTGGCCGGGAAGAGAAGCGATATTTGAGATGGTCCCTGTAAATGATTATAGAGTTTGTGAAATAACAACTCAGACAAATAATTATGCTTTTGTTCCTCGGAAATACGCACTTCTTGTCAAGTCGGGCAACTACACTCACGACGTCGGCGGTGTCTGTAGACTTCATAGCCGCCAGTCTAACGTCATAAGTACTTGAGACAGACCAACACACAATCTGTGTTTCTGACTTGATGTGTCTCCGCATGCCCTTTTGTTTGTTTATCTCGTTCGCTTTCGTCTACACTGTCCATTTCCTACTTTGATTTTTATTCACTTCATTTTGTTTCCGTGTTTTCCCCTTTTTGCGTTCTTGCGTCTCAGACCACGCCTCAACATTACTAGCGCCGTCTGACTGCCAATCTATTTACCCTATTTGCTTGTTTTTGCCGCATTGTGCCTTTGTGTGTTCATACAGGTCTGTACTTATCCGCACTTTTTAGACTGTTTCCTTATGACGTGCTATTGCATGCCTTTCCTCTACTTCCTTTTGCCTCTTTTCGTCTTCTGCGTGAGTTTGTTTCCACTTTTCTCCGTTTGTGCGATTGCGCCATTTTTTGTGACTACACCTCTTGGCTGGTCTCATTTTCCTTTTTCCCCTATTTAGCCCTTCAAGACTCTTCCCGTGTTCCCGCGATACACTTTATTTGCAGTTTTCTTCGCCTCTGCTCGCCGCCCAGTGGATCCCCTGCGATTCTTCGCCTGTGAGACTTTTGTGTCATTTTCTGCTTTATTGTGGACCTTTCTGTTGCTTTTTCTCACCCCTTCTCCGTCCTTATCCCCAATTTCTCCATCCCTTCCCACCGTTGTCAGATTACCCGATCAAATGTTCGTCTTTCTCCAAATTGTTCACTCTTCTCCACCCTTGCACTTACCGAATTCATGACGCCGTACATGCCTTATCGCTTTTTTCTCAGTTTCCGGCTTTTCGTGGCTCCCTTTACAGGGCCTAGTGGCATTCACTTCCCCCCCTGTCTGCTACTCTCTGTATTTCCCAGCAACAACACAGTGATAGCAGTTCTACAGTTCCTGTGGTTTGTTACCGCCGTCGTTTTTTCTTGAACACTTAAAACAAAAGACAAGACCGTTTTCGTTGCCTCCTTGAAGACAGAAGTACACTGTGGGACAACCCACCTCCCACGACGAGGTGTACAGACACCTCGGCAAGTGAGCCGCAGCCTGGCCAGGGTTCCTGTTTGTTGCTGTTTTATTCAGTGGCACAAACGAATAAATCCCACTTAGCATACATGTGTATTGTATACATGTATGCTGTACATATTATTCAAACACGCGCGAATGCATATGCAATTTGCCTGTCTTTGTCTCGTGTCTTTGTGTAGGCAAACAGTAACGCCGTGGATAAAGATGCATGTGCATGCATGAACTAGAAACAGATTTATTGCGTTTACTCAAAGATAAGGGTGGTTCTTGCGAATTGTCTTCTCGAGTTTGCTGTAGGCCTCCTGCAGGTCCTCTGCCTCCGCTTCATTTGCTTCACTATCGTCTTTATTTTTGCCGCTGTTGGGGGGCGGCGGGGCTAGCATGATAACACTGGCTGGCCTTTTTGAATTGAAGGCGTGGCCGAGAGTCTTTTTGGGCCCCAGGTACGCGTAGGCAATGTTCTTGTCTTCGCACAAAATCGGTATGTGTGCTGTTATCTCGATTGGGTAAACGTCGGAAGCAATGAACACAAGGCCAGACTCCCCCTTTCTCAGGCTTTTGGTCACCTCGTGAACCCCTCGTCGCAGCAGCTTCAGAGACTTGCGTTTAGTCCCGCTGCTGCCGCTGCTGCCGCTGCTGCCGCTGCTGCCGCTGCTGCGGCTGCTGCGGCTCTGCCGCTCTGCTGCTGCTACCGAGCGAATCAAACGCACAGAGCGGCGGTAGGCCTTGCCCTCGAGCAGCGGCACCGCGCAGGGAGACACGTAGGCAGCAGCAGCAGGAGCTGCTGCTGCTGAAGACTCTCCCTCCATTTCACAAGCCCCTCCCTCCATTTCACAAGCCCCCTCTGTTGCTGCCGCTGCTGTTGTTGTTGCAGCTGCAACTACTCTTGATTTTAAAATCAGAAAGCCTCAATCGATCCTGAGAGGCCAGAAAAAAGAACAGCCGGCGAGGAGGCCCCCGCAACAACGGCAGCAGCAGCAGCTGCGGTGCGGGGAAGGCGTGTTCGCTTGCCTCAGAGGCCTTCCTGGCCACTCAGTGATTCATGAGGCAAGTTAAAAACGAGAAGATGGCAGAAGGTAAAGAATATTAGCGAAAATAAAGTCTCTAGAGCCACTGCCACTCGGCGTTTCAAGAGCTATGGTACTCCACGTGCAGCTGCTGATGCTGCTGCAGCCGCTACAGCCAGCCTGTCCCAGGTTCTCGACAGCATGCTGCGGTGAAAGCGCAGTTAAAGCTCAACATTTGCTAACACAATCAAAGTTAATAATAAAAAATAATTAATTAACCATAGTTTCTCGAGATCCACCTAGCGTTTGCCACTGTAGCCTTAGGTGCATGCGCTAGGAGGGGCCCCAGCACCAGTTGCACTTCGGGTGTAGATACACCCCAGCTCTCTCTAATAAAAGGCCCCTCAGACCCCCACACATTCCCCTGAAGTGACCAGGGCCCCACGACTTGCACTCTTTCCCGCAGCAAATCAGGCGTACACGCAGCAGCAGCAGCAGCGGCAGCAGCAACGGCAGCAGCAGCACAAGCTGTCCCTGCACAGGCTTCAGACGCTCACGATTTTCCCTCTAGGTAGCGCCGCGTCAGCGGGGACAGGGCTGCCCCAGTTGGCGCAGCAGCAGCAGCTCCTGCTGCTGCTGTTCCCTGATGGCGGCCTTCCACCAGGAACTTAGACTGAGACGGAGAGCGTCTGCCCGACAAGCTCTTCTCAGGCAGCAGAAGCAGCAACTGCAGCAGCAGAAGCAGCAACTGCAGCAGCAGCAGCAGCACAAGGGGCAAGACACAGTCGGCAGCGCCCAGTGCCCACCCAGCAGAGCCACGAGGGGCCCCCGGCCTGCGGCCTGGAGTCAGCAAACCCACGGCAGCCGAGGGCAGTAAGAAAGGAAAATTGAAACCAACAGAAAGGAGGGGCACAGGGGAGGCCAATTTCACCTTAGGGGGCCCCATCAGCTCCAGCGGGGGCCCCCCTGGGATTTCCGGGGATTCACCATGCATAGTGGGGCCCCAGTAAACCTTAGAAGCCACGAATGCGCTTTAGGAGGCCTCAGCCAGCACTGGGGGGCACAGCGAGGCCTTACAAAGCCAACGAAGGTCCAAGGAGCTGCTGGGTCTGGGGGGGCCTGGCAAGTCTCTTAGGGCTTTTGGATCTGCGGGGCCCCAAGGAGGCCTTGGGGTACTTTGGGGGCCCTCTCAGGTCTCAGGAGTCCCCAGTAGGTCTCAGGGGGCCCTTTTGGGTCTCCGGGGGCCCCCATAGGTCGTAGGGGGGCCCCCACAGATCTCAGGGCCAGCGCAGCGTTATGAAGCGCCTCATTCCCTGCACCGGCCGCTCTGCAGAAGACATAGGGGTGAGCAGCAGCAGCAAGCAGCAACCACAGCAGCAGAAGCAGCAGCAGCAGCAGCACAAGCCACGCCGCAGCAACCGCCGCAGCAGCAGCAGCGACAGGCGCAGCAGCAGCAACAGCAACTCGCCCCGGTCATTCCCCTTTCCTTTGTGTGTCTCTGGGGTGACTGTGATTTTCTTGTCTTTCTTATTTTCTTGTTTTTCCTTTTGTTTCTGCAGCCTCTCAGCGAGGACTGCGTGCCTGTCATTTCCACCGATGCGCGTAAGCTGCTGGGGTTTAGGGTTTAGGGTTTAGGGTTTGTCGCGTGGCGTCAGCAGCCCTAGGGTTTGTGGCTGAGGGTTTAGGGTTTGGCTTGTTCCTTTGCGCTACAGTTGTGGAGCCAACATACAGAGACACTCGCACAGTAATATATATATGGGGCCGCCGTCTTGTACGGGAGGAGGCTGAGGGGGGCCCCCTGCAAGATCGGGGGGCCCCCAGTGGGAGTTCCCCCAGCAGCAGCGCGCCGGGGGCCCCATATGGGGGCCCCCCAGCTGCCTTTTCAAGGGGGGCCTCTGGCGAGCCGTTTGGGGCTTCGTCCGGAGACCTTTCTGGGTCGGCTCCCCACTCCTTCCTCAGCAGCAGCAGCAGCAGCAGCAGCAGCTTGTGCCAGCCTGTGGTGCTCCGGGGTCTCTACGACACAAGAGTGACAGAGGTTGCTGCAGGAGAAACGCATGCGCTGTTTTTATCTGACAAGGGGATTGTGCATGCGTACGGCACTGGGGTGTACGGACAGCTGGGCTTGGGGCCCGTTCTGCTCACAGCCAAACAGCCACAAAAGATTCATGGACTAGGAGGGCCAGTAGTTCAAGTTGCTGCTGGGGAATACCATTCTGTGGCTCTTACAGAAGACGTAGGCCTGGCTTGCGTTGTTGTTGACGTTTCTTTTCGCCTTTTTCTATCCTTTTTGTCCCTTTCGGCTTCTTCTTGTCTTGTTCTAGTTACCTCCCATCTTTTCAAGTTTCTCTGTCAGTTCTTTGCTTCCGTTTCCTATTTCTTCTTTTTTCGTCTTTGCGTTTTCTTTGCTCATATTTGCCGCGTCTGGACGTCGCTGTGCCTTGGCTACGTCTTACTGCCTTTTCTGTCTTTCGCTTGCATTTGCATGTTGTCAGTTTCTGTTTAATCCAGAGCTGTTTGCTTCTGTTGTCCAAATAAAGATCCCCTTTTCTTGCTTTTCTTTGATGCCCATCTTCGCCTTCGTGTGTTTATTCGCCTCTCTGAGTTTGTGCCCATGTCTGGTTGTCTTTTGTTTGTTTTATTTTTCATTTACCCCCAATGTGCATTGGCAGCGCATGCATGTGCGATTGCACATATGCCTGTGCATCTCTCTGGGAGTTTCAGTCGCTATAGCATTTATTATCACCAATTAATGGAAAGGGACTGAAATGAACAAGTGACTTCAATGCTGCACTGAAGAATTTCTCTTTTTTGCCTCTGTAGGGCTCGGTATACTCGTGGGGTGCTGGGGACTCTGTGGGCGACGGCAGCGGCAGCTGCGCCTACAGCCCCAAGGAGCTGCTGCTGCTGGAGTCGCTGCAGGCTTCCCATTCTCCAGGTGTATGTACACCTGTTTGCCGCCGCATTGCTGCTGCCTACGGCCAGTCTCTGGCCCTAATGGCCGGGGGCCAGTTGCTCGGTTGGGGAAGGCTCTTGCATGCGCGTTTCTCGCTCTTTCCGCGGCTCATATTTTTCTTCAATCACACGCAAAGAATTAACCAAATAGCCATCGGAGCAGCATTTGTACTAGCTCTCACAGGCAAGTAGGCGCGTCGTGCTGCTGCTACCGTTGCTGTTTGGTGCTGCTGCTGCTGGTAGTTGTAGTGTGGCGATGCTGTTGCTTTGGCTGGGGCGGGGCGTGTTGATGCAGCGGCCCTGCTGCTGCTGGTGTAGGAGTTGCTGCCGCTGCTGCTGCGTGGTATGCGCGGGGTTGCAAGGCATGTTAAGGGTTCGAGTATATGGCATTTACAGCTTTTCGCATACGTTTCGGTACTGTCCAACAATATGCATTTGTATATACAGAAGAATGGCTTTTAGATGCACACTGGTTTGGTTGATTCGCCGTTTTTGTTTATTCCTGGGTCTGCAGATAGAGGACAGGTGTTGGCATGGGGCGACGGCACTTACGGGGAGCTAGGTGAGTCCATCAACTCTAAGGTGCACATACACTTCGTCCCATGCAGCAGCAGAAACTACTGCTGCTGCTTCTGCCGGTGCTGCTGTATTTGCTGTTTCTTGTGCTGGTCGTGGTGCAACCGCGGTGTCTATTGAGCTCAGTTGCAGTTCCCTATCCCTAAGAGTCACGTGAACCATTGATGAACCTTTGCCCCCTTCCTCCCATCTACATTTATGTTGAAAAGCCTGACTCATACGTAATATATTTATCGACCTCTGACTCTCGAAGCATATATATGCCTTTTCTCCTAGCTGCATCTATACTCGCACACAAATTAGGCCGTAAACGCTTTAATTTGGGATGTACGTACAGCTGGGAACCCGTTCGACATCGCCTCTTCTGCTTTTACCCCTTTGACCCTTAAAGATGCCGGCGGGCAGCTGCTGCCTCCTATCATTTCTGTTGCTGCTGGAAAGAGGCACGCGCTGCTGCTGACTCAGGATTTGCGACTATGGGCCTTCGGGGATAACCTGGCAGGGCAGTGCGGCCTGCCCGGGCACCAAGGCAAGCTGGTGACCCCCAAGGTGATCTTACTTTTTAACATGAATCGGCTAGTTTCTTTTTGTTCAGCTTTGCGAGCAAATAATCCACGGGCCTTCTCACATAGTTTCCCTAGTTAACAAAGGACCAGTCAGTGCTTGTAGGCAGCAGCAGTAGCGCATAGATGTCCAATGGCTCATCTTACAAGTTTTTGCTCTAAGCCGGAATTCACGATTTTTAGGTTATTGATTGCGGCTTCTGAGCTGATTAGTTGTGCTGACTTGTATGTTGCTCTTCATATGTTGCTCGGACCCCCTCGGTATTCAAGGCTTGAATCGGCTTGATCATGACATCTTATGATCTATCTATCACTATGTTAGGATAGATCTATTTATATGTTTACTGACTTATTGTTTTCTACTTGACTGGTTAAGGTTGGGGAAGTGAGGGCTAGACTCACACGTGCTTTTTTGTGGCGTTTGCTCACATATTCATCAGTTGTATACGTCGGTAACATATTCAAACATATATTTATTGATATATTCATTGGCTTATTATTCCTTTGTGCTTAGCTAATTAAAGTTGGGGAAATGAGGGCCAGAGTCGCCAGAGTCGCCTGCGGCCACAGACACTCGGGGTGCATTACACGTAAGCAGCTTATCTTTTTTTCGAATCACCACTGCATTTACGATTAATTCAGCCAATTAATTCTCATTTTGCACATTTTCCACTTTTTCTTTGTTCTCTGCTGCATTTGATTCTCAGCAAATCACCAGTTGTATCTGTGGGGCCACTCATCAGATCACAAATTGATTTTCACAGCAGCAACAGAGGCTCTGGTGGCTGGAGAGACTCAAGCAGGAGTAGCCCTGAAGTCGGGTTTGAAGAATGCTTGCTGCAGAGTGAGATGCAATATGGAAGCTTCTTTCTTTTTTTAGTTTGCGTCACTTTTTTGTTTGTTCGCACTGAACTGCAGTTTCTGCTTTTCTCATTTGCCTCATTTGCGTGTCTTCCCCCTCATGCTAATGCTTCAAGTTTTGTTTGGCTTGGTTGTCTATTTGTGGCTGTTCATTGTGTACTTGTGTTTTCGCTCATTTGGTTTTGCTCTGTCTCGGGATTGTATGCATATCTCGGCTGGTTAAAGCAATCTTGTAACTGCAGCTGTATTGGTTAGCCAATATATTGTTTCTGTCCTCGCCGTTTGCTTCCTTCTACCATTCGTTCCTTCAGTTTGAATTGCATTTTACTTGCCTATCTCTTAAGCTATCTCTCAGCTTCATCATAATTCTCGGTTACTCCTTGCCGTTTTCTTAATCAGTAAAGGGCGAAGTAAATTTAATGGTCATTTTATCGTTTACTGGCATTTATTTTCGCATGCATGCGTGTCCCTTGATCTCCTCGTGTGTATGTGTAGTTGTCAGTCTATGTCTGGGTCCTTCTATCTTTTTTTGTGTGCCCATGGGTCTGTTTACTTGTTGCTCTGTAGGTTTCTGGTCTCTTTTTGTTCGTTTGTGTATTTATTCGCATGGCCTGAAATCTATTTTTTCCGGTTACGTGCCTTTATGTCCGTTTATTAGTGTATCAAACCCCTCTCTTGATCCTTTTCCCTTTGCCTGCGTCTCAGCCTCGCCTGATTTATTCGTTGCTGCACGAAAAGGTGACTTGTTTATGTTTGGGCTCTTGCTTCACAATAGTAGTTACGGGAGACGGAGAAAAAGAAAAGCAAAAGTCTTTCCTAGACAGCAACCAAACGACTCCCGTGTCCTTTAGCTGCTGTCTAAACTCGCCCCACATAGTCACTGCAGCAGATCTGAAAATCAACACAAACACTGCAAACGAAGAACCTGCAAACACGCAAGCTGCCATGTCAGGGGATCTAGAAGAGCCTTTTCAAGAAGAAGCGCAACAAATGCCCGAAGAAGGCCCCCACAGGTTTTCTCAAGCAAAGCCAGAGGCTCAAGAGGCACACGGGCACAGCGAATCACAAGAATTGCCAGAGACGCAGGGGCCCCTAGGGGGCCCTCCAGAGCCACAAGGACCCACAGATCCACAGCGGACCCCACGAGGGTCCTCACAGGGCCCCCTAAAAGGGTCTCTACAGGGGCCCCAGGGCCCTCGTCTGACTTCCGGTGGTGTGCCGGTTGCTGCTCCTTCTCCTTCTCTGCCAATATGGGCAGAACACGTCAATGATGGGGGCGCGTAAGGCGTGCTGCTGCTGCTGCTGCAGCTTGTTGCTGATGCACCTTGCTGCTGTTTTTGTGCTGCCTGTTTTTCGTCAGGAACGTCAATTGTGTCTGTCTTATAACTGTGCCTGTAAGGCGTAGAGCTTTGAGCCCAAAACCCTTGTCTGGGTCTCATTTAAGTCACTGAGTCATTTCAGGATTTCAGGTTTCGGGTTTCAGGCCTTGAATAGAAATAAAGTTTGCGTTTTCCGCTAAAGGGCTTTGACGCCTGTCAAGTTTCGCGCCAAGCTTTTAGACTGTTTGATGCCTCCAAAGTATGGCGTATGAAGTTCAAGAGTTAAGATTGAGGGCTCAGCGCCTAGACGTATGGTTTTAGGGTTTAGGGCTAAGCACACAAAACTTAATGACAGTCATTGCTCTTCTGTTCTGTAAGGATAGACGCAAATGAAACTGCAAATAAGTAAAAGCAGAGGACAAGGGCAGCTGGAAACAACGAACTCCTGGAAGGGGGAGGCAGGAGCTTTCCGTTGCTGCTGAATGGAAAAGTTTCAGTGCCGAGATTTTCGACTGCAGCCTCTACTGCAGCAACAGCAGCGTCCGCTGCGACTGGTGTCGCCTTGCCTGCCTTTGCTGCAGCAGCGGCAGCTACGCCATGCAGCGGGAATCGCGGTTGTTGCAGCAGCTCCTGTTGCAATAACTGCAAGCGCCGCTGCACCTATCTTTACTGCTGCAACAGCCGATGCAAGCGTCAAAGGTGTTCCTGCTGCAGCAGCAACAGCTTCTGCAACTGCACGAGGTTCCCTAAGTGTTTCTAGCGTGCGTTGCCTGTCTCAATGCCGTGCATACATGTATGTCTTCTTACACTTGGGAACAAAATCAAGAGAAATCGCGAGTTAGACACATACAAGCACAAAGTAGGTAAACGCTGGGCAAGTACGTGTAGGTACGATGTAAGGGGCTCTACACGCTTTGAACGGTACAAGCAGAGACAGAACAACTTAATCCGGGTAACTTGCTGTCCATCACGGTATGTTAGAACATATGTGTGTAACTCTGTTGGCGGGTGTAGGTGAATACATGTATAGGTACATAACTGCACAGAGAACAGACATAAGTTTCGGTTTTTGGCGTTATGAATCCGGGGGGTAGAGGTAAGCATTGCCTTCTATTCACTGGCTTCTTTAGCACAATTGCGCAAGGTGACGCAGCGCTTTTGCCTAAGAATTTGCTCACCGTGGGTAGTTGGGACATCTTTCTATCTGTTTACGTTTCCTGGCTGCCACTAATTTTATCCAGCTACAGCCACCTGCAGCTAGCAGCAGCATTCTACTTCTAGCAAAGGTACCCATTGACCATGGCCATGCTGGAGTAAAACTAATTAGGACCCATTGGCCACAATTTACTCCCTGCAAGTAATCTACCTAGAGCTACCTACAAGTGGCTGTGGCCAGCTGCAGCCTGCCGCCACCAGTTTGATGTGCTGTGCCTGACTTGTGCGTCGGGCGTCCGTGTCTTCTTGGATGAAAATAAAGTGAACAAATAACAGCAAGCTCAGTACGTGAAAACAAAAATAAAGTGGTCCTTATTTCAGCACCATTCACATGAGTAAGAGTAATAAATTGTTGCGAATGAAACGAAATGCATTCACATCGACGGAACACTTCAAACTCAGCAGTTGATACTGATCTGAAAAGCTGGATGGGCGAGGTTCTTTGCACACACTGGGTATACTTCTTGTAAGATGAGAATGACTGGATTAATTTGAACAAAACAATGATTGAAAAAGATACAGTGAAACAGACTTGTGCATTCGAAGACTACTTGTCGCTGCTTGGCAGATGACACTGGAGCTCAGTGTCAATGTTCCAAACCACCAGGACTGCGCAGCCCTGGCCATAATCTCTCGGCACTGAGGCCTACACCATCAGCTCGTGATTTAGCAATACATAAATTGGAGTTTATGAAGAGTCAAAGCAAGCAAACTTGCTGGCTTAGATCCTAGACTGTAAACTCGTAGGAAAGCCAAGCAGCTTGGCCAGCCTACAGGCCCGCGCTGCGGCATAGACCCCAAGCCCGTTTCAAGCTGGCGCGCACTGACTTATCATTAGTTTATTGAGTGAGCAATTAAGAAATACTAGTACTTCAAGGAATAGGGAGAATGCGTTGGTGCAATAGTTGAAATTCTGTTGCACTGCTTCTGGGGCTGTGTGGGACTGGCAACACTGTTTTGCAGTTGCCTTTTGTGTCTCACTTTTTGGGGATTTCCTCATTCTTTGAAACTTGACAAACTTTATCGTCTCGGCGCCGTTTTTGGCTGTTTAAACATTTTCGTGCTTCATCACCATTTCCTCCGCCTTTTCCTTGCTTTGCTTCCCGCCACCTGTCTCCTGATTATCGGGGCCCCTGAAGCCTTCTAGAAGCCCCAAGTGCCATCGCTCACTGAGTTGCAGCGTACAGAGGCCAGGGGGCCCCCCTCGTCTTTCATGATTCTGCATATCTGAGGGTCCCGTAGGGCTGCTATCTGCCTTTCGAGGGGGCCCCAGCCCCTTCGTGGCCTTCTCTCTGGGTCGTGGCTAGCGCTGCTTCAGCAGCAGCAGCAGCAGCAGCAGCAGCAGCGGATGCTGCATGCTTCTGCTGCTAATTAGCCCAGCGCTTCTCTTCCTTTGCTGCTGCAGGGCCAGGCCTTAAGTCGTAGCCCTGAAACCTGGGCTTCGAGCCCCGCCCATGGCTCATACTTCCAATTGAAAAGAAGGAAACAAACGAACAGCCAAACAGTAAACGGAAAAGCAAGAAAATAAAAAAGGAAATAAACAGCCAAGTGAAGAAGAGAAGAAGTGAATGTCGAAGTGTACGCAGCTTTCTGAAGCACACTGCCGCAGGCTCGGGAGTTGTGTTTGTCTTTTATTTTTTTGTGTTATCTTGTTTTGTCTACCTCGCTTTCTTTGCTTTGCTGCTTTTTATTTGCATGGGTTTTATATGTATGTGTCTTCACGATGCTAGGCGGCAAGGGCTTTGCTGCAGTTGCTGCTAGGAGCTGCTGCCTCTGCAGCAGCCCCCAGCCGCGAAAGCGCCCAGCAGCAGCAGCAGCAGCAGCAGCGACAGCAGCAGCAGCAACAGCAGCAGCAGCAGACCACTGCAGCTGCGTGTTGTGGAGGAGAGGCAGCAGGTGCTTTGCGAGAGCATGTGGCGGCCAGACGCGGCACTTGCACCTGGCAGCGAGCCCCGCGGGAGCAGCAGCAGCAGCAGCGGCGAAAGCTGCAGCAGCAGCAGCAGCAGCACCTACAGCAGCAAGAGCAGCAGCAGCCCCTGGCAGCTGCCCAGGCAAAGCCCACAGGCTTGCGGCTTCGCCTCTCTACAGCAAACTGCCGTGGCCTGCTGCAGCTGCCCCGGAGGCCCAATTTGCCTTTTCTGCATTTCAAGTTATTTCAACTAAGTCCAGAGACAAACAATTTAATAGACAAACGAGGGCCATGCATGGGCCCCCAGCAGCTGACAGCCCACAGGGGGCCCCCGCGGAGCGGCCAGTGGCGGCGCACAGCAGCAGCAGGGACAGCAGCAGCAGCAGGGACAGCAGCAGCAGCAGGGACAGCAGCAGCAGCAGGGACAGCAGCAGCAGCAGGGACAGCAGCAGCAGCGGCGGGGCTGCCTTAGACTTTGCCGAGGTGTATGTGCCTCGGCGTTCCCCTGGGGAACAGTCAGCAGCAGCAGCAGCAGCAGCAGCAGCAGCAAAGCTGGCTTTGTACCCTAGCTCGGGGCGTGGGGTGTCTAGACAGCCCACACAGGGCGAAGGCGCAGCAGCAGATTCGGGGGGCCCCAGGGGCCCCCGAGATCGGCAGAGGCCCCCTCTTTTGTCTGCAACAGATGCTGCTGTTGCTCGCATCAAGGAACTGGTGCAGCAGTACAACGAGCAGCTGCAGCAGCAGCAGCAGCAGCAGCAGGGGGCCCCTTTGCCCAAGGCTTCGGGGATCCGCATTGCTCTGCGGCGCCAGGGCTGCAGCGGAATGGCCTATGATGTCACACTCTACACAGAGGGGCCCCCCTTGAGCAGCAGCAGCAGCAGCAGCAGCAGCAGCAGCCCCAGCAGCGCAGCTGGTGCTGCAGGCCCTGCTGAGGGGCCCCAGGGGGCCCCCCGGGCTGCTGCGGGGGGCCCCCGCTCCCGCAAGGGCAAGGACTGGGGCAAAGATGAAGTTGTTAAAGTTGGGGGAGTTGAAATTCGAGTTGCTGCTGATGCAGTTATGATGCTGGTGGGGACTCAGGTTGATTTTGTTGATGAAGATGTACAAACTGGCTTTGTCTTCAACAACCCCAACCAGAAACAGTCTTGCGGCTGCGGGAAGAGCTTCATGGTATAGCCTGCAGCAGCTGCTGCTGCAGCCGCTGCAGCTGCGGGCGCAGCAGCAGCAGCAGCAGCAGCAGCAGCAGCAGCAGCAGTTGGCTCCCCGGGCCAGGCCTGGGCACAGGCGCCGGCGAACGCATGCGTTTCCGTTTGGGGCTTTTGGAATGTTGCACGTTGCTGTTTTGTTTTTTTCATTTTTTAAATTTTGTCTGTCTCCAGGTGCTGCAGCTTCTCACGCCTCGGCCTGGGGGGCCCCCGCGGCCATCAATTCGAAGAAGTAACTGCACTCGAGGGCCCCGTCTTCCTTCAAGTCTGTACAGTGGAGGCCATTGCGGGGGATGTCAGTGCCCAGTTTGGCTCGCAGGGTGGAGGGGTGGAGGCAGCGGCAGATTTCGGGGTCGTGGGGTCCTGAACACGCATGCATGCATGCATGCATGCATGCATGCATGCATGCGTGCATGCATGCATGCGTGCATGCATGCATGCAGGGTTGCATGCATGCGTGCGTGTGAATGTACGTACGTGTTCATTTATATGTGCATATATTCAGCTGTACGTACACCTCAACAGTCGAGGCGAAGGGCGCAAGAGCTAGGGAGCCGCAGTGTGATATGTCTGAACTGCTTTGCTGAAGGCGCTCTGTCACGAACAAAAGAGGCGCAAAGCTGCTGCTGCAGCTGCTGCTGCAGCTGCTGCTGCAGCTGCTGCAGCTGCTGCTGCAGCTGCTGCTGCAGCTGCTGCTGCTGCAGCTGCTGCTGCTGCCCGTGACCCTGCTGGCTTGCAGTGTGTTGTTCTCACCCGCTAGGCGTCTGAGCCTGGCCACCGCGTCAGGTCCTTCGAGCTGCAGCGCCACGACAGTTCCGTTTGTCATTTCCTCAACAATCTGCAAAAGAGGAACACGAGGCGAAGCAAAAGACCAACTCCAAACTTCAAGTTCAGAGCTGCTGCAGCAGCTGCAGCGGCTGCAGCAGCTGCAGCAGCTGCAGCAGCTGCAGCAGCTGCAGCAGCTTAGCTGCCGCACGAAGAAGTGACAAAAACGGGAGCCACTGCCCTTTCCGACTTTGCGGGAATGCCCTCTCGAGGGTCTTTCTTAGGGGCCCCCAGGAGTGCTTCTAAAAGGGCCTTTTATGAAGCTTTTGCTGACGCGATTAAAGGCTACCCTGGGGGCCCCCGAGACCCACTGGGGCCCCACCTGTGGGTATTCCTTCAGCACTGTTCTGTAGATCTCGAGGAACTCTTGGGCGGCCAAATTCGTCAGGCGAAAAGACTGCATGTTGGAAATTGCAAAGTTCGCATTTATTAGTTCTTCAATTATGCCGCCAGTTTGCTGTATGGCATGGGGCTTCACGACGCAGCAAGTGACCTCAGGCACTGTAGTGGCTCCAAGGGCCCCCACCCCCAAAGGGGCTTCAGGGGCCACTGCAGGGGCCCCATCAGGGGCCCCAACAGGGGCCCCAGCAGGGGCCCCAACAAGCGTCGCAGCAAAGGCCCCACCAGGGGCCCCCACAGGGGCCCCAGCGAGGGTCGCAGCAGGGGCCCCCGCAAGGGTCGCAGCAGGGGCCCCCGCAAGGGTCGCCGCAGGGGCCCCTGCAGGGGCCCCTCCGGGGGCCCCTGCAGGGGCCCCTCCGGGGGCCGCTGGGCGGGGCATAACCTTATCGCAGAGCTGTGCAGCCAAGTGCTCGATGGCAGCAGCGGGGGTGTCCGGACTTGGGTGTAGCGACTGAGGGGCGAGGGTGGCAACCCTGCGAGGGGAGAAGAGCAAAGAGAAGAGAAGAAAACAGGTTAAGGGGCCCCCCGGGACTTGTAACTTGTAATGCGGCATTTGTGTTTCCGAGAGCTTCTGAGTAGCTGCAGCGGCTGCGGGGAAGCGGCTTAGAGGGGCAAAGCTGAGCTGCGAAAATGGGCAGAAAGAGCTGCTAATGGCACTCCAGAGATGCCGACTAAGAGAGAAGTGCGCACTTATTTGCTGCGTCTCTTCCGAGCAAAGTGAAAGCCACAATAGCAGAGGAAGACAAGACCGAAAGGTCCCCCTGCATGCATGCATTTGGCGAGAGAAGGGCCAGCAGATCAGCCAAAGAAGCCTCCAGGGCCAGCTGCCTGCAGCTGGCCAGCGTGAGCCCAGAGTCAAGCAGCCCCTGCAGAGCTCGGGGGTAGTTGTGGGTGTCAGTGGCGCGCCAGATGCAGAGGGCAGGCTGCATGCTGCGGGCGAGGTAGGCAGCAGTCTGCTGGTTGGCGGGCTCGAGGATTCTTAAGTGTCGGGAAAAAAGAACAAGCTGCGCCCCTTGATACAAGTTCTGAATTGTGGCCTTGGGAACCAAAACCCGTTTCAAGTTCGTGCTGCTGCTGCTGCTGCTGCTGCTGCTGCTTTTGAGTTCTATTGTGCTGTCGCTGGTGTAGTACACCAGTATCAGTTCCTTTGTGTCGCCAGCACCCGACGCGTCCCAGGACGCGTAGAAAGCAAGTCGGGGAGGGGTGTCCATTTTGAATATATTTTTAGTAAATTAATTTCAATTGAAGTCTATTAATGAGCGGCGGATGCCGCTTCACTGCTGCAACCGAGCAGCGCGCGCATGTAGATCTGAACAGTCGGCTGCAGGCCACTGCAGCAACAACAACGGAGAGCCAGAAGGATGCCATCCGGGGCTCTCCTCGAAGAAATGAATGCGAAATAAATCCTTTTAAAACTATTTTCACTAAAAGTGAATTCTTTTTGGAGTTCCAGAAGGGGTGCGCATGCTGGCAGGTGTCTTGTGGCTCATCCGCTCGCTATGCATCTGCTTCTCAGCTCTGCAGCCTTCACTTCGAAACATTATTGTTGAATAAATTTCACTAAGTCGAGCCAGTTGATTTGGGTTTAGTTTGAAGGCGAGAAGAGGCAGCTTCCCCGTAGACTGCTCGGAGGTGGCACATGCAAAATGTCGATTCAAAACTTGAACGCAAGAGCAGCGGGAACTACATCAGCAAGTTGGGTCCAAATGCGAAATAACATAATTATATTTCTCATTATTTAACTTATAAATCAGTTTAAATGCAAGATTAGGCAGTTTAATCTCATTTTTTGCCTTCTTCAGTCCCGTCAGTCAAGGATTGCGAGTTTCTGAAGAGGAATACAGACCTGGACCTCGCAGTCACTGAAGATCGGGTGTACCTGGTTGACTTCCCTCAGTCTGTAGGCAACCTGAAAGAAATAGTTATGGCCCGTTTTGCATTTAAAGCAATTTAGAATACTTTGCAACGCAAAAAAGACAGACATTTATTAGTTCCTGCATCATGGCCTGCAGCCTGGCGTCCGGGCTTGCGGCCCTGTCCTGGTGGCAGACTCTGCAGTTTGGCATTTCCAAAAACTAGATTTGATATTTGTACTTTCTGTTCTTTTTCAAGTGCCGCCTTCGCCACGGCGTCTTCGGCGTTTTCCTGCGCGGCGGCCGTTGCTGCGCAGTCTCCAGAAAATGTTGAATGAGTTAAAGCCTCACTTCAGCAATCTCAGCCTCCTCAGCCAAGTCTCGGGCGTGCTCGAGTTTGCGTTCAAGCTGGTTATCTCTGAAACTCGTGTTGAAACTGAAGCGCTACTTTTGCACAGCAGTGGCACCTCTCCATCTGCTCCTCGAGCTCATCCGCCACCTTATTCACGTCATCTTCCCTTTCTTCTTCCTGCAGTCCCGTAAATTTTAATTTAATGTTTGGTTATCGAACTCCAGAACACAAGGCTCACGCTTAACTCCTCGCCTTCCTCACCCTCCTCTTGCAACAGCCGCAGGGCTGTGCAGGACGAACTTTCGCTGCATAAGAAGATGAGGAAGTAGGACAAAGTTAGGGATAAAGGCACAAAAAAAATCCTCATGATTTCATTAGATGAAATTGCTGTTTCAGGTTTGACTGCTGCCAAAACCACAAAACTCTGAAGTCATCATCAAGTGCTTGAATGTGCATTCCTGACACCTGCGCATACACCAGAAACCTGAACTCTGACATTCACCCCAAAAGCTTCAGTAACAAAACTAATCAACGTTTGTCTGTTACGTAATTGTTTTGACATTCATTTAGTTCAAGACTTGAAGAGGAACCACTTTCGATTCATGAGCTTACGTGTACACGAGCTGTCACAATCCTTAGCGCCACTCGACTCCAAGCTACTTAGACCAACCGAAGGCTACTGAGGAGAACACTTTCGTAACTTAACTCCGAAATCGTATAAGTTTCGTGAATTCACGATTTAAGGGTGGCCAGGGCCGCAGCCGAATGCAACGTGGCGCAGCAGAAGGAACTGCGGCTGACCCAGCGTCACTCTGTGTAGCAGTAAGGACGGGATTCAATCTAAGTGCGGGGCCCTATGGATTAAAAGTACAATTTAAATACCAAAAGAAGGCCGTATTAAGTATCACAGCCTAAAATCGAAGCATCGTGAGACTGGGGCCACACTCTGCCCCACAAACTCCTACCGCCAGTCAGCATCGCGAGGCGACGCGGCCATCTACGCAATACCCCCCGCCTAAACCTGCCTCCCCAAAGGACTTGCATTAAAATTAATCTTTTCTTTCAAGTGGGAGAAGCACAGCGCTCAGAAGCGGGTTTAAAGCCCCCGACGCGCTGCAGTGTGGGCCCGCCCACGCAAGCCAGTTGCCATCTCGCTGACTCTGGGGGTCCTGAGCGTTACGAGTCGTTGAAAGCCCTTTAATTGCATTTAATTAACAAAGTCTTGTCACTAATTTAATTTTAAGTCCCTTTATTGTTGGCCGGGGGCGTCTCCGTGGGTCGATGCTGTTGGGCTGCGAAGCCTCGCAAGCGCAGCGGACTCTGGGGAAGCAGCAGCAGCACTTCTTTGTCCCTTGCCGGGCTTAGCTGCTGCATTTGGGCCCTACTTTCTCCTAGGGGAGTTGCGCTAAAGAAGGCCCTGCTGCTGCTGCTGCTGCTGCAGCCGGTGTGCTGCTGGATCCTCCTGGAACGCAACGGCCTCTGCAGCAGCAGCAGCAGCAAACTGAGTTTTGGCCCCAGAGGATGCAGACGGAAGGCAGCAGTGCGCCGAAGCGCTCCCGGCGGGCCCGGCGGCGGGCGAAGTCCAGCAATGAGGCGGCAGCAGCAGCAGCGGCAGCAGCAGCAGCACCTGCTGCAGCAGCAGGCCCCGCAGCAGCTGCAGCAGCAGCACCAGCAGCAGCTGCAGCAGCAGCCCCAGCAGCAGCAGCCCCAGCAGCGCTGTCCCTGAGGTGCGCAGGCCCCGCTGCTGGCCCTCCCGCCGGCCCAGGGGCCCCCGAGGCCCCCAAGCCGGAAGAAGCTGTGGGGAGAGAAAGCGCTGCTGCTGCTGCTGCTGCTGCTGCTGCTGCTGCTGCTCCGAGTTTGCTGCCGATGGTGGCGACGCCGCTGGCGCGGCGCTTGCTGCAGAAGCTGCAGTGGGCCTACGAGGCGCAGCGCAGCGGCGTGAGGCCCCCCGTGCTGCTGCACGGATTTCCGGGCAGCGGCAAAAGCTCTTATGTGCGCTGGCTGGCCCACTTGGCTGGGCTAAAGGAGCCCCCTGTGAGTTTATTTCTGGACCAGCAGACGGAAGCAAAGGACCTCGTTGGTGAGCCCCTAGCGCCCCTGGCAGCGGCGTGCTGCTGCTGCTGCCGCTGCTGCAGCTGCTGCTGCCGCTGCCGCTGCTGCAGCGGCTGCTGCAGCGCCGGCTGCGCCCGCTGCTGCGGCTGCCGCTGCTCCCGCAGCGCCGGCTGCGCCCGCTGCTGCAGCTGCTGCTGCAGCTGCCGCTGCTGCTGCAGCTGCCGACGCCGCCGCTGCTGCTGCAGCGGGGAGAGCGCTGCAGCGGACTGGCTGTAGCCACACGGACGCGCTCTTTGTGTCTTCTGCGGCGAACGGTCTGCTGCTGAAGAGCTGCAGCAGACAGCCGGCGGGGCTGCAGCTGCTTCATTTATTTTCTTTTATTTTCTTTTTTATTTTCTTTTTTTTTATTTTCTTTTTATTTGCGTCAGGGACTTGGGTCTGCGGCCGCCGCGCGGGGGAGTTTGAGTGGCAAGAGGGCATTTTGCTGCGCTGCGTCCGCCAGGGCCGCTGGGTGGTAATAGAGCAGCTGCAGCAGCTGGCTCAGGACGTGCATGCGCTGCTGCATGCGTTGGCAGCAACGGGAGTTCTCACAGTTCACGAGCAGCAGCAGCAAATCAAAGCTCACCCCAACTTCGCCCTCTTCGCGACGCTCGCTGCAGCGCCGCCGTTGCTGCGCCCGCCTGCTGGCCGCGCAGCAGCAGCAGCAGCAGCAGCAGCAGCAGCAGCAGCAACAGAGGAGACGTTGGATGTCTCCTTGACGGCGCCGCCCCCCCGCCTGCCGCCGCTGCTGGCCTCTTGGGTGCTGCTGCATGTGCCTTCTCCCTCAGCAGCAGATGTTTTGCAAATAGTGAAGACTGTGTTTCCTTTTGTGTCCCCTGCTGCGCACGCGCTGCAGCGGGCCTTCCGTGCTGCAGCAGCAGCAGCAGCAGCAGGTCTCTCACGGCCGGGGCAGCCGCCGCCCAGGGCTGTGCGGCTGCCGCAGCTGCGGGACTTCCTGAAGCTCTGCAGGCGGCTCGACAAGCTCGCGAGAAGCAGCAGCAGCAGCAGCAGCAGCAGCAGCAGCAGCATGTTTGAGGGCTACTTGACGGACGGCGTGAAGCTGCGCATTGTGGAAGAAGCCGCAACTGTGCTGCTGGGCCACCTGAGCGACCGGCTGCTGCGGCTGCGTGCTGCTGCTGCCTTTGGCCGCGAGTGGGGTGTCAGTGAAGAACAAGTGGAGGCCCTTTTGTTTGGCCAGAGGCCCACAGTCACTGACACGCCGGAGGCCTTAAGTGTGGGGCCCTACCTCTTGCCGAAGCTTTGCAGGCCGGCGCCGGCGGCCTGTGCAGCCCCCGAGGACGTCTTCGCCGCAGCAGCAGCAGAGCCGGCAGCAGCAGCAGCAGCAGCAGCGGGGGAGCCTGCTGCTGCTGCTGCTGCTGCTGCTGCTGCTGCCGGCAAGGCAGGAGGCTCTGGCTGGCTCACGGGGCAGCAGCTGCGGCTGGTGCAGCAGGCTGCGGGGGCGCTGCTGGCTGGAGAGCCGCTGCTGCTGGTGGGCGACACCGGCGCAGGCAAAACCTTCATAGTGTCTTACTTGGCGCAGCAGCTGGGGGTGGGGTTGGTGGTGATAAATCTGCACCAGCAAAGTGAAGGCGAGGACTTGCTGGGCCGCTGGGTCCCCAGGCACCCCCCGCAGGAGGCTGCTGGGCTTTGGCGGCAGCTGCTGCGCATTGGCGAGCTCATGCTGGGGCCCCTGGGCCAGGAGGGGCCCCCGCAAGGGGCCGAAGCAGCAGCAGCAGCAGCAGCTGCTGCAGCGGCTGCTGCAGCTGCTGCAGGTCAAAAGTCAGGGAGGGATGGGGAGGGGGATGGCCCTCAGGCGAAAAAACGGAAGCAGCAAACTGAGACGGGCAACAGCATTATAGAGGCATCTAGGCAAATGCTGCTGCAGGCACGGAGAATTGGCTCGCGGCTGCTGCAGCGGGAGGCATATGTGGCGCTGCTGCGGCTGGCCGCAGCAGCAAACACTGCCCTGCTGCAGCTGCTTAGGAAGCGGGGAGATATGCTGCCTGTCGTGCGGACGCCGCAGCAGCAGCAGCAGCAGCAGCAGCAGCGTGCAACAGCAGGTGAGCTGCTGGCGCGCTGCACTGAGCTGCAAACTTCTGTGTCAACTCTACTTGAAGATCCAGCCCTGGCGGACTGCAGCGCAGCGACTCCTCGCAAGTTTGAGTCTTTGTTGGATGCATGCGGCTTGAGGGGCTTCTTGCCGCGGAGCGGGGGCTGCGGAGCAGCAGCAGCAGAGGCAGCAGCAGAAGGAGCAGCAGCAGCACCCGGCGCAGAAGCAGCAGCAGCACACCCGAGACGCCGCTGTCAGCTGCACTTCGCCTTCACAGAGGGGCCTCTTGTTGAAGCCGTGAGAACGGGACAGTGGCTTCTGCTGGATGAAATCAACTTGGCTCCTCCCGACTTGCTGCAGCGGCTGCTGGGGCTGCTGGACGAGCCTGAGGAGCCGCTGCTGGTGCTGGAGGGGGGCAAGCCGCGCCGGGTGTACAGACACCCCAACTTCCGAGTCTTCGCCTGCATGAACCCGCCCACCCTCGCGCCCCCTCTCCGACTCGCAGAACACAAGCTGGAGTTCGAAGACGAGAACGAACCGCCCTCTGCAGACGGCCCTGACCAGCAGCAGCAGCAGCAGCAGCAGCAGCAGCAGCAGAGGGCTAAGGCGGCGTCTGCAGAAGGGTCTGCGGCTGTGGGCAAGCGGGAGCTTCCGGCTGAAGTGCGGCAGCGGTTCACAGAGCTGTTTGTGGACGACACAGACGGGCTAGAGGACATAACAACAATAGTGGATGCGCACTTGCGGCCTTTGAGCGCCGACCCTCCCTCTCGCCTTGTGGCTGAGGTGTACATACACCTGAGGTACTTGGCAGAGGCAGGGCAGATCCTAGATGGCAACAACAAAACTCCTTGCTACTCTCTGAGAACCTTATCTAGAGCTTTACAGCACGCAGCAGCCGTGGCCCAGCGCCGGCTTCGCCCGCTGCAGCTACGTGCTGCACTAAGGGAGGGCTTTGCTGCTCTCTTCGGCTCTTCGCTGAGCCCCCACAGCGCGTCCAGAGTCGAAGAAGTCCTGGCGAAAGCGCTGAAGGAGCCGCGGCTCCAGAGGCCTACAGGGAGTGCGGCATGCAGTGTAGATAGGGCAGCCTCACAAGCTGCACGAGGTGTGGGAGCTGCTGCTCCGCCCCTGGATCTGCAGCTGCTGCCCACGCCGCCTGGAGAACACCCCCAAGTTTCCATTGAGGGCTTTATTGTGCGCAGAGGTGAGCCAAGGAACGCTTCTGCATGCAGACAGCAGCGGGCTCTTTCCTGTGCTGCCTTCTGTCGTGTAGTTTTTCTCGAGTCGAATACAGAAAGAAAGAAACAGTTCAGAGGCATAATGCCATTTGGTAGCGCATCTTTCTTTGATCTGTTGCGCTCTAAGCTTATCTTTGTTCGTGTCTGCTGCTGCTGAATTTGTTTATGGCGCATTTGTATGGTCTTTTATTATTGTTACTGCGGTAGCTGCCTGTGCATTTGTGCTTCCTAGGTGACGAGCCGATAGCTGTAGAGACACTGAAGAAGAGTTTCGTAATGACGCCGCGGTCTGCGGTGTACGTACGCCGTGTGGCTCGGCTGCTGAGCGGCAGCCGCTGCGCGTTGCTGCTGGAGGGCCCCACATCTTGCGGAAAGACATCTTTGGTGTCTTTTCTGGCGGCTGCTACTGGGCACAAATGCGTGAGAATAAACAATCACGAAAATACTGACATTCAGGAGTACGTTGGCAGCTACGCCCCAGACCCACACGGCAGACTTGTCTTCACAGAGGGGCCGCTGACTCTGGCGGTGCGCCACGGCTGGTGGGTTCTGATTGACGAGCTGAACCTCGCGCCCTCCGAAGTCCTAGAGGGTAGGGCCCGTTGCTGCAGCAGCAGCAGCAGCAACAACAGCAGCAGCAGCAGCAGCGAATAGGCTGGGTTGGACTTCGTTTGAGCCTCGCTGCCAGCTGCAGTTCAGAAAAAAGAACAGAAGCAGCGGGGTTGTAGTGCGTAACGCCGCTGCTGTTGCTTGTTGCTGTTGCTGCAGCTCTCAACCGTCTCTTAGACAACAACCGCGAGCTGGTCTTGACCACAACTGGCGAAGTCATAAAAGCCCACAGCGACTTCCAGCTGTTCGGGACTCAGAATCCAGCGGGTCTTGGGGTTTACGGGGGCCGCAAGATGCTGAGCAAGGCCTTAGCCAATCGTTTTTTGCAGCTGGAGATTGAGGAGTTGGGCGAAGACGACCTCCGACTCATTCTCATGAACAAATGCAAACTCCCCTCTTCCAGGGCAGAGCCCATGCTGCGCGTCTACAGGGACCTGCAGCAAAGAAGAGCCAACAGCTCAGTAAGCCGCGAGCTGTTCTCGCTGCTGCAGCAGCTTTGCCTGCCTTTTTTGTCTCTGCTTAGCTTGTTTGCGTGCGGGCGCGGTACTGTTTATGTGATCCTTTTCTAGTGTTGGACACAACTTTCTCAAGGATAAATGTCTCCTTCTCTCTCTCTTTCTCAATGCTTCTTCTCTCTTAGTGTCTGTTTGCTTTCTTTTGCCTTGTATTTTGCTATCCATCTTTGTCGCCTTCTCTCTTTCTCAATGCTTCTTCTCTCTTAGTGTCTGTTTGCTTTCTTTTGCGTTGTATTTGTTTTCCCGCTCACGGCTCTGCCGTTTTCCGTGATTTTTGTGCAATCTTTTTTAGGTGTTTTTCGGCTCTCATGGTTTCATGACCATCCGCGACTTAATTAGGTGGGGACGGCGCGTGGGGAACTCTCCTTTCCAGGAGCTCCTTCATAACCAGCAGCAAAACCAGAAGCAGCAGCAGCAGCAGCAGCAGGAGGTTCGTGAGTACGCACCCACGTCGCTGGAGGAGGTCGCGCTGGAGGGGTGGCTGCTTGTGGGTGAGCGGCTGCGCACTGAGGAGGAGAGGGCCACAGTGCGCCAGTCTTTAGAAAAACACTGTCTCAACTCAACTCCAGCAAAGCCTAAACAGTTGCTTGTGGATTATGCAACGGATCCATATGTTGCTGCCTTCCGCCGACTGCTGGACAGAAAGATTGAGTGCTGCATGCAGCAGCAGGCTGCGGCTGCTGCAGCTGCTGCGGAAGCAGCTGCTGCAGCACAGAGAGCGGCTGCGCTTGACGCCGGCCCGGAAAGGGAACGATTGGAAGCCGAGGCTGCTGCAGCTGCCTCAGAAGCAGCAGCTGCAGCAGCAGCTGCAGAGCTTCCCCCTTTCCTTCCGTTTTCCTTCAATAATGCCTCCTTCAGGTTACTGGCCCTTACGCTGAGGGCCCTTGCAGCCTCTGAAAGTCTTCTTTTGATTGGAGACACAGGGGCTGGGAAAACTGCCGTGTGCGAGTTAGTGGCTTGGACCCTGCGGCAGCGGCAGCAACCGCCGCAGCAGCAAGACCAGCAGCAGCAGCAGCAGCAGGGCCAAGAGCTAGAAGACTTGCTGCGACAGCGTTTGTATCCAAGTGGTATGTATGTCTACAACTGCCACTTGCAGATGGAGGCATCGGAGCTATTGGGTTGCATGACTCCGGTTCACCAGGGCGAGCTGCAGCAGCAGCAGCAGCTTGCTGCTATGGTGCAGACTGAGGTTCTTCGCATGCTGGAGCAGCCACCAGACCCAGACGAGCTGCTGCCTGACTGGAAGCAACGCGAGCAAGCAGCAGCAGCAGCAGCTGCTGGAGATGCAGCCGCAGCAGGGACATCTGAAGCAGCAGGAGCAGTAGAGAGGGGCAGCTCGTCGCGTGAGCTGCTGCTGCGGTTCTATGAACTGCTGCAGTCGGAAGCAGCAGATGTGCTGATCTGCTTGAGGGCCGAAAGATACCGTATAGATGACAGTGCTGCAGCGGATGAAGAAGATGCCAGCCTCTTTTCAAGGGCCCTCAACAGGGCCACCAAGAACGCTCAACAGCAGTTACTTAAAGAGACACAGGAAGCAGCAGCAGCAGCAGCTGAGAAAGAAACGGAACTGAGTGAGCAGCTTCAGGCAGCCAAGCAAAAGCTGCAGCAAAAGCAATGCCTGCAGCAACAGCTGCAGCAACAGCTGCAGCTGTACCAAGATCAGCGGCAACGTGAGGAGCAGCAGAAGATCACCGACGACGGCGACGCCAGTGAGGCTATGCAGCAGGAGCAGCAACAGCAGCTGCAGCAGGGGAGTACAGCAGCACGAAAACGACAACGCAAAGGGGTCAGAAATCGTGCAGCAAAGGAAGCAGCTGGCGTTGCTGCTGCTGACTCTCAGCAAGTTGCAGAAGCAGCACAAAAGAGACGCCGAAAGGCAACAGAAAATGTAGAGACTGCAGCAGCAGGGGCAGGAGAAGCACGGACAACCTATGGGGACAAGCAGGCTGCTGAGCCAGCAGCAGCAGCTCATGCTGCTTCTGCCAGCGACGTTGATGGTGAAGAAGCCGCCGCAGAGGCAGCAGCAGCAGCAGCAGCAGTAAGTGCGGCGGAGGATGAAGTGTCGTTGCGTGCATCAGCCTGTGCTGCTGCTGCAGCAGCGTTTGCAGCTCGCGCTGCTGCTAGCGAGACTGCTGCTGCACTAGTAAACCGGTTCTGCGAGCTGCTGCGGCAGCGCTGTGCTGCGTGGCTGGCAGCATGCAAGGGGACCCGCCGCCTGTTCTGCTGGCGTGATGGACCATTGGTCAGGGCCATGCGCGAGGGGGCCTTCTTTCTTCTTGACGAGGCCTCCCTAGGCCAAGACGCAGTTTTAGAGCGGCTGAACTCAGTGCTTGAGGACGGGCGGCACCTGCTGCTGACAGAACAGGGGGCAGCAGGAGCAGCAGCAACGGGCGAAACAGCTGATCGTGACGCAGAAGCAGCAACAGGGGCCCCTGCAGCAGCAGCATCGGCGGGGGTAAGCGTAGAAGCTGCTGCAGGCTTCCGCTTCATTGCAACAATGAACCCTGGAGGGGACTATGGCAAGCGCGAGCTGTCCCCGGCTTTGCGCAACCGCCTGACGGAGGTGTACGTACCGGCCTTCAGCTTCCAGGCCCCAGACGCTGTGCTGCTGCTGCTGCAGCGCCTCCAGCACACGTGTGTCCGCGGCCTGTGTCTGCCGCATGCAGCAGCAGCAGCTGCGGGAACCAGCGAAAAAAAGACGGGGGAAGCGACTCAAATGCAGCAAGAAATCACATTGTTGTTGCAACAGCAGAAGCAGCAACAGCAACGAGAAGGCAGCGCCGAGGACTTGCCTCTCAACTTACTGGCTGCGCGCCTGCTGCTTGTGCTGCGGTGGGTGAGACAGTACATTAAGCAGCCGCTCTCCATTCGTGATGCATTTTGCTGGATTTGTTTTATCCACAGGTTTGTAGCTTCCAATCTGCGGCAACCAGCAGCAGCAGCAGCAGCACCTGCTCCAGCAGCTGTAGCAGCAGCTGCTGCTCGGTGGGCGGTGCAGGGTTTCATACATGGGGGGTGCCTGCTGCTGCTGGATGGCCTGGGTGTAGGGGCAGAGCTGCAGTTATCGCAGCAGCAGCTTCAGGAGTTGGCGGATGACTATGTAAAGGCTGAGATAGACCTCAGCAATGCGCATGCTCTGCATGCACCCCAGCAGCAGCAGCAGCAAGTGCAACAGCGGCTTCAGCTGCTCCAGAAACAGCTGCGGCAGCAGCTCGAGGAAGCTGTGACGCAGCCACAGAGAAGGCCACATCTAGGCATTTTGCTGCTTCTAAAAGCGCATGCTTGCCGCCTTTACCGCGAGCTTGGCCTCTCCAGATACAACGAACTGCCTCAGCAGCAGCAGCGACCCCAGCAGCACGATATGACAGGCCCTTTTTGGGAGACGACGTGTTCTTCATTTGATGAAGACGGGTTTGCATGGGTCTCTGCTGCTCTGACTGATGAGAAACTAAGTGGAAAAGAAGCAGAGGCGGCGCTGGAAGTGGGTCCTTTCAGCCTTGCCGCTTTCAAGCAGGTCCAGCAGCAGCAAAGCCTGCGGCAGCAGCAGCCGAACGAGGAGGGGCTCCCGGAAGTCGTGAAGTCGCCGTCCGTAAGGAAGTCTCTAGGAAGGCTGCTGCGTTGCTTGCTGCTAATCCAGCAGCAGCAGCAGCAGCAGCAACAGGGCAAGCTGGCGTCAGGACTAGGGGGCCTCGGCAGCAGCTCTGGGCGGCACGCGGTGCTGTTGGAGGGTCCCCCAGGGGCCGGCAAAACGTTTGTAGTGGGCCTTCTGGCGCGGCTGTGTGGACGTCGTCTTGTGCGAATCAATTTGAGTGAAGACACGGAGCTCGCGGACCTTTTAGGAGCTGTTGTCCCTAGCGCAGAAGTAGAAGAAAGCTACGAGGCTGAGGGCTCCCCAGAGGCCGCCACGCAGCGACAGAAAAAGCCTCCTTTTGTGTAAGTCAGTGCATTCAGCAGCGGCTTAACCCACCTCCCCTGAGGGCAAGGTCTGTATTAGCTTTTTGTGTCCCACGTGTTCAACGCTAGCCGCCAGCAGCCTGAAAATTGAGATCAGCACTTTCATGCGTGCACACACGCGTGCATGCATGCGTGTCTGTTTTAATGAATTTTGCGTGGGGTGTGTGTGCACTCGCTGGGCAATGTTGGGGCTTCTTAGGTGGACTGACGGAGTGCTGACCCGCAACCTGCGTGCGGGCAATTGGATTTTGCTGGACGAGCTGAATTTGGCGCCGCAGCAGACGCTGGAGGGCCTTAACCCGCTGCTGGACCACAGGCGCTGTGTGTACTTGCCGACCCCAGAGGATCCTCTCAGTACCAAGAACAAAGACGCAGCAAACAAAGACGCAGCAGCAAAAGCTGGAGGGACAGAAGCAGCAGTAGCTGGAGGGGAAGCAAACAAGGGAGCTGCTGTCTATGCACCTCCAGGGTTTGTTCTCTTCGCCACGCAGAACCCTCACGCGACAACAGCAGCTGCTGGCGTTCAGACAACAAGACGCACAAGTGCAAATAACAAATGCGTTATGGAAGACGATGAGGAAGAGACTGTTGCAGATTTGCTGCGTCTCCTTGGACTGCCGGAGAGCCTCGAGGGCACAGCCTTTAAACGGCACAGCAGCAGCAGCGGCAGCAGCAGCAGTGGCGGCAGCAGCAGACCCTGCAGCAAAGCTGTGGAAGGCAGGAAAGGCCTTCCTCAGTCCCTTTTAAATCGCTTTTGTAGAGTGCGCGTCGATGAAATGCTCGAGTCGGACATGATCGCCATCGCCCACAAGCTCCTAACCTGTCTGCAGAGCAAACAGGAGCAGCAGGAAGAGCGGCAGCAACAGCAGGGACAGCAACAGCTTCGGCAGAAGCAACGGGAGGAACAGCAGCAGCTTCCAAAAGAAGGGACGCGTGAATCGGCTCTGGCTCTTGCTAAGGAGCCCCAGCTGGGGCTGCTGCTAAGTGCATGCTTTGTCCGCTGTGTTCGTTTGTTGGGGCAGCTGGCCTTAGAAAGACCTTTTCAGGGCCTGGGCGATACCGTCTTCAACTTGAGAGACGTCATGCGGGTTGTCAGGCTTTTCGCAAACAAAGTAAATTGTGCTGCTGCTGCTGGTGTTGCTGTGGGTGCTGCTGCTGTTGCTGCCGCTCTTGCACGGTACAGGTGGCCTGTGTATTGAAATTCCAAAATGCTAGTTAGGGGTTTGGCAGCTCAGAGACTCATGGGGTAGGAAATACAGCGGCTCAAGAAGGCTAGAATGGAGTTTAAAGGGAAATGGACATGGATTTGCTAAGACAACTAAATTAAATCGGTAGCCTGTGGGCATTTGTGTAAACTTGCTGTTGATGTGCATGCGCTCAGCTGCCCTCAGCAGACCCGCGGTCTGCTGCGGCTGTGGCGTTGCTCTCGCGATTGAGGATTTCAGACGATGTGCAAGCAGCGGCTTCTGTGCTGCTGCTCTGCTTCCCGCCGCGGCTGATGGAGCTGCTGCAGGCGCGCAGGCAGCAGCAGCAGCAACAGCAACAGGAGGAGTTCCTCGTAGACGCTGTTGCTGCGCTGCTGTGCCCAGCAGTGGCGCCCGTAGCCGTGCTGCGCTCAGTGCAGCCGCAGCTGCTGACAGCCAGCAACAAGCTTTCGCTTCTGGCCGGAGGGCAGCAGCCTCTTGATTTATTCGTAAGGGGTGCAACTGTTTCTCTAGGAAACATGGTGCTGACTCAGCTCTCCCAGCCTGCTGAAGGTCCGCAGCAGCAGCAGCAGCACCCGAAGCAGCACAAGTTGGCCAGCGGATTGCTGCTGCACTCACAAAGGTCCTGCATGTCAGCAGTGGCAGCAGCCTTGGCAGCAAACTTTCCAGTGCTGCTGACTGGAGAGAGAGGCGGAGGTAGGAGCTTGTGTCTTTGTGCCTGCCTGCTGGCTAGCCCCCTTTTTTTTGCTTTTGCCTCTATTTCGTCCCTTGGTTCTTCTCTTTGCGTTTGACTCCGCCTGTGCGCCTGCGTTTATCCCTGCAGCAATTTTTGTTTTTGAGTCTGTCTTCTCGCTGTTTCTCTGTGCGCGACTGAGTCTTAGCATTCTGCTGCTGCTGTCGACATCCCCGCCGCGTCTTCTATTGCTTCCTTGCGCATGCTTTGCTTGCTTTTGTCTTTGTTTGTGCCTCAGGGAAAAGCAGCATTGTGCGGTGGCTGGCTGCAGCATGGGGCTCTGAGCTGTGCGAGGTGCAGCTGGCGCCCTCAGTAGACACTTCAGACTTGCTTGGAGTGTACAGACAGATACAGCCGAAACACAGACTTCTTCAGGCAGCTCGAGCAGCAGACGAAGTTGCAGAGGCGCTTCAACGACAGCTATGCCGAAGCACGGTATCGACACGAATGCAGCAGCAGCAGCAACAACAGGGGCAGAAGCAGCAGTGGAGGAATGGCATTGGTGGGGATCCGGCGAAGCAACTTGGAGACCTTCGAGCCTTTGCTGCTGCTGCAAAGGAGAAACTGGTGGAGGCAGTGGACGCAGAGGCTGCTGCCTGTGCCACAGCGGACGGGCCAAGAGCAGCTCCTGAAGCGCAGCAGCAGCAGCAACTGCAACAACGGCTTGCTGAGGAGACTGCAGCACTGCTGAATGCGTGCGAAAAGGCTGCGACTACTCTCTGCAGTGGACTGTCTGGTGACATAGATGGCAACTCACCATCAACAGCAACGATAGCAGACTTTGCTGCTGTACAGCGGCGTCGCCAGCAGCGAGCTTGGCGGCTTCTCTTCCAGGGCTGCACTCTCGCCGGCCTGACGCGCTTTTTGGAATCGGTTTCATCATCCTCTGCTGCAGCAGCTGCTGCTGCTGCTGCATGTTGCCAAGAAGAAATGAGTCAGTTTGAGTGGGTGGACAGCGCTCTGGTTGCTGCTGTTCGTAAGGGGCAGTGGCTGCTGCTGCGAGATGCCCACCTGTGCAATGCTTCTGTCCTGGACAGGCTCAATGCGCTGCTAGAGGACGGGGGGTCCCTTCTGTTGACTGAAGGTGGAGCTCCAAGAGAAGTCAAAAGGCACCCCAACTTCCGCATTCTACTGACAGCAGAGGCAGCCAACACGCATCTCCTATCTGCAGCACTGAGAAACAGGTGCTGCGAGATCTACGTGCATCCCCCAGGCACACCAGCAGCAGGAGCTTCTGCTGCTGTGGCTGCAGAGCAGCAATCCCGAGCTGCGGCCGCGGCCACAGCAAAAAACAGTGGAGCAAAAGATAGACCAGGGGCGGCGACAGAGTTGAGCGCAACAGAAGTGCCAGAGGCACGGCAGCCGCTGCTTCTCCAGGGGCTGACTGAGCAACTTTTGCAGAACCTTGCAGCTCTTCTGAAGGGCTGCGGGGCTCCAAAAGCAGCAGAATCAAGTGAAAATAGTGCCCTTGAGTTGCTGCTTTCTCGATGGTCCTACTCATTATTTGCTGCTGACTCAGAGCTAACTGCAGATGGAGGGGAGGATACAGAGGTTACAAAAGCTGCTGCAACTCTGCA
This sequence comes from Eimeria necatrix, assembly GCF_000499385.1. Lineage (NCBI taxonomy): Eukaryota > Apicomplexa > Conoidasida > Eucoccidiorida > Eimeriidae > Eimeria > Eimeria necatrix. The sequence continues at coordinate 43,209 of NW_013651976.1, forward strand.
GGTCGCAGGAGCGTTTGTGGCGTTTTGTCTCAACAGCGCGCAACTTCTTGCCAGCACCGGCGTGAGCAGCACTGAGAGTACTTACAGCAGCAGCATTTGCAACCCGAGGCTCTGTCCGCTTCTGCTGCAGGACAGCTATCGTCTTCTTTTGGCAGGAGATGCAGGATATCTTTCCCCGGCTGCTGCAGAAGTGATGGCGCTGCAGCACACAGCAATGCAGCTGCTGCTGCAGCTGCTTGGTGACGAAGCCGCACTGTCGCTTTTTGCACATCATCTCCAGAGCTTTTTGTCTGATAATCCGCAACACCACCAAGCCGATGTGGAGAACCAGCAGCAGCAGGAGCTGAAGCAGCGACTGCAGCAGCAAGTTGTCAAGGACCTGCAGAGCCTCAAAGACACTTTGGGGGTTGATGCTATTGCTGTTGGATTTGCAGGGCTGCAGCGCCTCGCACGCGGAGTCGCAGCAAAGAGCGGCAAAGATGCAACAGCAGCAGCGGCAGCAAGCTGGAGATGCCTGCAAGGATGGGGCAGCGCCTACGCTGCCTCCCAAGCCCAAACTGCTTCTAATAGAAAGCCTGAAGCAGCACCAGCAGCAGCAGCCGCACCGCTAGAGTCAGAGCGGCGCCGTGAAATATGCTTAGACCATCTTTTTCAGTGCTTCCTGTGGCAGTACACGGCAGCTCTCGACTCGTCAGCCACCTGGCGGCTGCTGCTGCTGCACATGCTTGCCGCATGCTGCTGCTGCTGTTCGCCTTCTGCATCTGAGGAAGCAGTCCAATCATCATGCGCAATTCAGGAGAAAAAACACCACAGCAGCAGAAGCGGACGCAAGGGGCTGCTGCAGAGCAGCGACTGGGAGGTCCTGCGCGGGGCTGTAGAGCGACACCTGCTGCACCAGAAGTGCAGCGGCCACAGCTGCAGCAGCATTGGCGGTGCAATATTATGGGCATCCGTTGCATGCGAAGTTTCTTTCGTGGAGAGTGTGTTTGCTGTTTGCGCTGAGAAAGCCGATGAAGGGCTGCCGCTGCTGGCTGCTGCTCTGCGTCTCTTTTTGTGGGGAGCAACTGACGACAAGGATCTCTTGCATCGTGTGCAAGTACTTGAGCAGATGCAGAAGCAACAGCAGCGGGGCGGCCCTGCTGCGCAGTATCTTGAAGCTGCATGTAGCGCCTTGCGTGACGTTGCAGAGGAGCCTATTCTTCTGCCTGCAGCGGCTGCAGACGCAGCAGCAGCAGAAGCAGCAGAAACATGTGGTAGTGCTGTTGCCCATCTCCATGGTCAGTCTCTGCTATATGCAGCAGGGCGCCTGCTAGAAACAAACTGGGCCCCTACCCGGTCTAAGCGGCTCCCCACAAAGGACAGTAGTGATGTGCAAGAGCAGCAACGGCAGCAGCTGCGCCATTTATTGCTCCAGAATCTCATATATTTGCAGCGCGTGGAGTGCATGGCTATGCTGCTGCCTCAGCGGTTGCTGCTGCTGAATACGCAAGCGAGTAACAGCACGGCTGCGGCAAGGAAGTGCCCTTGCTGCAGTTTGAAAGGGCTGGAGGCTTCTTGGTGTCTTTTATTTGCATGCATCAGCTCGGCAGATCAGGAGGAGGCGTTGATGCAACCTGAAGAAGCCAACGCAACTGCTGCAGAGGTAATGCGCCATCTGTTTGACGGCCTTAGGCAACTGGCAAGCCCCACTTTGACAGCAGCAGCCGGCGTGCTGCGTGCGCGGCTGGCCACTGCAGCAGAACCTGCTGCTGCTGCTGCTGAGGCTCTGTTTAATGGGCTAAAGGAACAGTGCAGGCATCTTGCGCGCTGTTTCAGCGCCTGGGTGGCTCTTCTCCAGTTATTGTCCCTTCCGCTCTGTGGGCGGTGCCAGCACATAGGCGAAGCAACGCCGCACAGCACCAGCAGCAGTAACAGCAGCGATAGCAGGAAATGGAGACCGCTGCCTGGGACTCGCGATAAGATGCGGAAGCTGCTGGAGGCTCTTGGAGCGTCAGTGTCTCTCCGGATTGATATGTTCGTAGAGAGCCTGCATGCATTTGTAGCGTCAAGTGACTCTGCAACTTCCGCAATTAGATATCTCAGGGGACACGAGGACTTAAAGTCAGCTGCGACCGCTGAAGCAACAGCAGAGTTTGTTGCTGCTGAACTTATTTCGCCTTTACAGCTTATGCAGGGAAAATTCACTTGTGCAAGCGGCTCCATAGGCCTGCCGGTTTTGGCAGAGGAAGCAGAAAATGATTTGCTCCAGCCGTTTGAGAAACAGCCGCAGCATCTTTCACTGCAACAGCAACGCCCCGTAAAGCTGCGAGCAGCAGGTGGGCTGTGGGGCACAGAGTTGCAAGGTGCTGCTTGGCCCTGCAGCAGGTGGAAGTGTTTGGTGCCTGTCCAGCTGGGGCAGCACGAGGCCCGAACTGTTCAAGGTTGGCTGCTGCGCGAGTTGCTCAATGCAGCAGTTCTTCGCATTTCTTTATCTGTGGATTCCGCAACAGCAGCGGCAGAAGCAGCAGGCCTAGCAGCAGCAGAAGCAGCTGGTTCGACAAATCAGACTATGTCCTTGATAAGCGCAGAGCAGCAAGGAGCTTTGCTGTTTCGCCGGTTTGCATGCACAGCCCCGTCTTTAGGTCTAGCTGTCGACTTGCTGCTGCACACAGGAAGCCCTTCAGAGGGTAGCATCGTTCAGTACGCCTCTGAACAAGAACAGCAGCAGCAGCAGCAGCGGCTGCCACAGCCGCGTGCGCTCCTGCTGCATGCGTCTGCGCTGCATGCGCTGTTGCTGAGCAGCTGCTTACTGCGGGCCGAAGGCCGTACAGAGGCAGCGGAGCGACTAGAGACTCGTGTGTGCGATACGCTGTTACCTTCGTACGAGCCAAAGACAGGAGTGACTGCTGCTGCTGCTGCTGCTTCGTCTTTGCTGGTGAGCAAGAGGCAACGCAGAGCCGCAGCTCTGCGTGCAGCTGCTGCTGCATTGGGGCTGCTTGACAGCCAACATCAGCACTGGGTTTGTCTTAGCAGCACGTCCATGGTCTCAGTCAGTTTGCTGCAGGCGCAGTTAGCAGCTGCTGGTGCAGTTCTGCTGGGGGTGCAGCAAGCAGGGGAGTTGCTGCTTCTGCATCTATGTATGTACTCAAACGTTCATGGTAATGATGCTTCTGTTGCTGCTGAGCTTCCAAACCATGTTGCTGCTGCAGCGCTGGGCTCGGCACTGCAAAAAGCTGTGCAGATGCAGCTGCAGCAACAGCAGCAGGAGCTGCTGCCTGTTTTTTCTGTTCCCGCTGCGGCCATCTCGGCTCTACATTTTGGAGATGCGTCAAGTGCATGCAGCAACTCTTCTATGGCAGTGCCGGTGCCTCCGTCTCTTCTGGAAGCACCCGCCGTTTTCACAACCAGCGTCTGGGAGCAGCAGCAGCAGCAGCGAGTGCCTGCGAAGCAGCAGTTCGGTGGAAGCATGTATCAGCATGCAGCTCACGTTGTTGCATGCGCCGCCGTAGAGGTTCTGTCTTTGATGTGGCGGACGGAATTGGACATACAGTGCAACGATGCATTCGGCCTGAGACGTGTGCTGCACCTGCAGCAGCAGCTTCAAGATCTGCGTCCAGCTGGGAAAGATGCAAAAACTGGGCTAGATGCAGCAGCACTAGCGACAGGTGCAGGTTTAGAACATTCCGTGGCTTTGCTGCAGCCGCAGGCCTTGGGTCGTCTTGCAGAAGTAGCCGGCGGAATGCGGGGTGCAGCCGCAGCAGCAGCAGATGCCCATCGCGCTGCCTCAGGACCCCTGCTGCGGAGCAGGCATCTGCGAGCGGGTCTTCTTGAGACAATGGCTGGGGAGAGCGCTTGCACGTGCACTGCACGAATTGTTCTTGAAATACAAGAGCACGCGACTGTCTCTTCAGCAGCAGGTTGTTTCCTGGTGCTGCAGCGGCTGCGGCGGCAGCTGCAGCGCAGAGACAGGCACAGCAGAGGCGCAGGCAGGCTACTGTCGGTAGGTGCCTCAAAGGAGACATTGGAAGAATTGGACAAGAAAGAGCTCGCACTGGATATGAGCAAGGATTACCCTGCAGCAGCTACAGCAGCTGCTGCTGCACAGTGGGCAGCAGTGTTCGGTTTCGCTGCAGCGCTTTGGTCATTCTGTTCCTGCTTTAGCAGCAGCGGAGACGCTGGGGAAAGAAACTGGAAAAAACTGTCTAGGGAGGGAAAACAGGCACCTGAGGACAGCAGCAGAGATAGTGAAGAGACAAAAGCTGTTTTGCATGCAATTAGAGAAGCTTGGTGTGGACTTGCGGGGTTGCTGAGGGGTGGGGCTGCTGCGGATGTTTCAGCAGCAGCAGCATGCTCGACAGCCGCTGCAGCAAAGCTGCGCGCAGCCGTGAAGCGTATGAATGATAGAGTGGAGACTGCAGCAGAGGGACCATCATCTGCTGTTGCCGCTGCTGAGCAAAGTGAAGGAGCAACAAGAGCGCGCAGCTTGGATCCCGGTCGAAGCGCACTTGCCTCTCTGCTGCTTCTTGTGCAGCTGCTAGAGGACTGCGCAGCAGCAAAAGACCCCTTGGTGCTGCTGCAGGGCAGCGGTGGCAAACGACGGCGGGGCCTGCTGCTGCTGGTGCTTGGCAGGTGGGCAGTGCTCACTGCAGCAGCAACAGCTGCAGACCTTCTGCAGCAACGACGGGACGTTATCGCGTGGCGCAGCGCTGTTGAGACAGAATCTGAAAACTATGAGCTGGAGGTAAGATAACATAAGATAGCCGTGTGTTATCTCAGATTCTCATGAGCATTGGCCACAGTGAATGATTCTGTTCAAAAAATATTGCTATTTGTCTTAATCTCGCTGCTGCCTTTGGTGCCACTGCGGCTTCCGTGTACCGCAGAGAGAGGCGCTGCTGCTGCGGGCCGCGGCACTGGATGGCACCGTCGGCTTGCCCTTGGGAATAGGGGGAAGTACATCTGTTTCTGCAGCTCTTGCTGCTGAGGCGGAGACGCATGCTGCTGCGCTTCGGCAGCTGCTGCAGCAGTCTAGCAATGCAGATAGTTTGCTGCAGCAAATATCGCGCTTGCTGCCCGTCCATGCTTCAGACATTCCAGCAGACGTCGCCCGTCGCCTGACATCACAGCTGCTGCCGTCAGCAGCAGCAGCAACAGCAGACACAGAAGCAGTAGGAAAGGACAAAACAGCTGCTGCGCAGCAGCAGGTGCTGGAGCGCATTAGCCGCAAGTGTGTTGTGGAAGCGCCACCCGAGGTGGCACTAGCCAGCTGGCTCGAGGACCTTCTTGAATTTGTGCGAAGCACGCTGGATGCAAAAATGTGCGTTTGCAGACGCGTGAAACTCGCAGCAGCAGCAGCACGGGAAAGAATTGCATAAGTGATGCAGCAACAGCAGCAGCAGCAGCAGCAGCAGCACTTGCTGTGAAAGGGGTTAGCTTCCAGGCGTGTGGCTCATGCCAGCGTTGCCTCCCCATTCGTCTTCCAATATTTTGCGTGTCTGTCTTTGCCTTGTGTTGCAGCTTGATCTCCCTGCTGCCTGAGTTGGAGCCGCTGCTGCGTGAGGAAGACTGCGCCGGGGCAAGTGGCAGGGCCCCAGTGTCTTCTGCTGCATCGGCTTTAAGGACAGCAGCAGAAGCAGCTGCTGCGTGCAGCAGCAGACTCGCTGCATCACACCCCTTCCTCGTTGCTCCTGCTGTTCGAACAGCAACGACGGGTCTCTGGGCAGTTGCAAAGGGCTTTTTAGACACTGCAGCGGCTACAGAGGAGCTACCCCCGCCACAGCATACAGAGCAACAACAGCTAAAAGCGCGGCAACAGTTGCTGCCGACGCCTTCTGTGGCTGTGCTGCTACAGCGAACAGCCGCGTTTCCAGCTGTGCCTTTTGCTGCGATGACGGCGGCCAGTGTCAGTGAGGGGACGAGCGTACTGCAACCGCTGCAGCGAGCTCAGTGGCTTCTTTTGTGGTTGTGTGCCGAAGCAGCAGGAGCTGCAGCAGGAGCTGCAGGAGAAGTTGCAGCGGGAGCTGCAGCAGGAGCCACGAAGAAATCCGTAGAAACAACAGCAAACACCAGTAATAATTTCTCATTGTGCTTCGCTGGTGCACGCGGGTCTCTGGCGCTGTTGCTGCAAGAGATATCACAGCGGCACTTGGCCTGGAGGCGGCAGCAGGAGATCGCCGCAGATGAAACAGCCACGCTGCTGCAGCGCCTTGAGGGCCTCGTGGTTGACCGTGCAGCAGCAGCAGCAGCGGGTAAGAGTAGAGGCGATGCAGAGGCGGCCAAGGAGCTTTTCCCCTGCAGTGCAGAATGGAGGAAAAATGAGCAGCAGCAAGACCAGCTAGAGCTGCAGCAAGAGGAAACGGACCAAGATCGCACGCAGTACACATCATGGTGTAGTCAGAACGTCGCTAACAGAGAAGAAGAAGAAAGTCTAAGGGAGAAGCAGCAGCAGCAGCTCGCGCTACAGCAGCTGGAGGGCCTTACCGAGGCGGACCTGCTGCATCTGTGGGGCCGCGCCGTTGATACAGCCTTTGCCTGGAGCAGCAGCAGCAGCGGCCCACGAGAAGTCGACGGCGAGCTTGCAGCAACAACAGCATACCGCGAGGCACTGACTGTGGGTTGTGCTTTGTTTCGGATTTGCCCCCAGTGACTCAATTTGAATTGAGCTCTGCACAAGTCAAATTGTGTCACCATTAGACATTCGAGAAAAGACTGTGGTGTACGTACAGTGGAGCTGCTGCGCAACCGTAATGTCTCAGTATGATGCCGTTGTGTCTTTTCAGGGCTCGTTCTGCACTTTGCTGCATTTGTACAATGCGGGGACAGCCGCAGTTCCCGCAGGAGGCCCCGAAGCTGCTACGAAAACGGGCGAAGTGGTGGCGCTCCCGGAGCTGGATGGGCCCTGCGCGCCTTACATGCATGCGCTTTTGTCGCAAACTGCTGCGTACATCATAGGTGCCTCGCCACGTCAGCAGCAGCAGCAGGAGCAGCAGCTGAAGCAGCTGCTGCTGCAGGATGAAGAGGCAACATCGGAAAGGCAGCAGCAGAGTGAAGACCCAGAGGCTTCCGAGAAGGGCGAAGAGGCGGATGACGTCGAGCAGCAGCTGCAACAGGAAAGGCTACAGCAGCAACGGGAGCGCGCCCGCAAAATGCGCTTCGCGCAGTTGTGCCGCAGCATTACATCGGCAAGTGGCAGCAGCAGCAAGAGCGGGAGCAGTTCGGCTGCAGCAAGCTCGTTTTATGCTCGCGGGAACCCTGTGCTGCTGCAGCCTATGAGTCGTGCTGTGCAGCAGTTCCAGGAAGCTTCTGTAGCTTTCACTGCAGTAGTAGAAGACCACCCTGTTTTGCAGGGGCTGCTGCTGATATCGCAGCGGGTTGCTTCTCTCAGCCTCCTAAACACTTCTCCAGCCGACGCCCTGGCGGCCCTGGAGGGCCTCCTAGACAGAGCCACAGCCTGGCAGAAGGCCATAGACAGGCACCACTTGGCCCACCTCATAGCTGTGCATCTGCGGCTGCCTGTTACTGATGAGGCGGCGACGGAGCCGCTGCAGGAAGCGCCGCAGGAGGGAGTCGCGGGGGATGGTTCGAAATGTGAGGCCCAGAGCGAGGGGCAGAACAGCAAAGAACTTTCAAGCGCCCGTGCGGCTTTCCAGCAACAGCAGCGGGCAGCAATGCAAGCAGCAGAAGAGCTGCTGCGGCGTTTTGACCTTGCAGTGCTTGCTGTGGAGAGACAGGTGCTGCTGCTGCGTCGCCGTCAGCTGCTGGAGTGGCGCTTCTTGAGGGAATTCAGGGAACAGCGCATGCAGCAGCAGAGTCTCCACTTCGCGCCCTTCTTGTGGAGCTTGCTGCCAGATGGTGGGGACCCTGCTCAGCCACCTCGCGAGGCTCAAGCAGCAGCAGCAGCAAAAGCTGCCGCTGCTTTTGCTGCAGGTGCAGTCCCTGGGGGAGACCCAGGCTCACAGAGTCTGGCTGGTGCTGTCATGCTGCAGCTGATCCACAGCGCTCCCACAGCTGTTACAGATGTGCTAGTACAATTTTTGCGGACTTCTCCTTTGGGGCAGTTTGAGGGACGGCTGCGATGCCTCGAAGCGGCTAGTTTTTCCAGGCGCTTGCTGCAGCATGAGCAGCAGCAGCAGCAGCGGCAAGCGGCCACTACTGGTTCGGGATCCTTGAGCAAAATGGGAGAGGCAGACGCGCTGCAGGGTGAAGCTGCCTGTAGAGAGTCATGTGGAGCAGAGGTGGTGACTATCGCTATGGCTGCTGTTGCGAGGTTTGCTGTTGCTTCGGGGTGGCGGCGCGCAGTGCAGCAGCAGCTGCAGGAGGGCCGGAAGGAGATGGATACTGCAATGAGCACGTTGGCATCTCTTGCGCGCTGGGACATTTCCAACAGAGCCACAATGAAAGAGTCCGTCATTCATAGTCTGCTGCTGCTATGCGTTTTGCTGTTTTGCTGCTGCTGCACGGAATCCAACAATGTAGCCCAATACGGGCGGGTAAAGGAAGTGGTTTGGGACAGCCAAGTGCATGCACAAGTGCCTAGGGCAATTGTTTAGTCTTTGAAGCTTCTGTATGCTTTTCTGTTATGCTGCTGAAACTCCTGCTGCATTCAGATCCGTCCATAGGACTCACGTCCAGCTTGCCAAACACATTCGCAACTTTGACGGCTGCCTACAACAATTGATGCAGGCAGCCACAGGACCCTCTCAAGCCCGTTTGCAGCAGCAGCTCGTTGCTGCTGTGCTGTCCTTGCCTCTAGAGTCACCCTTGACTGCTGCGCGGCTGGCAGCAGAGAAGAAGGCAGGTCTTCCAAACAAAAGCAGCGCGCATTCTGCTTCTGCACCAGCAGCAGTGTCATCAGCAGCAGCAGAGGGAGCACCAGCAGCCGCAGCAGCAGCAGAAGTTGTGCAGGTGTTCTTAAAGAGCTGTTTGGGTCTGACTGATACGGATGCTGTGGAGGCAGCGCCGGTGCGAGACCTGCATGCATTCAGCAGCGAATCGACAAGTGCAGCAGAAGTAGCGCTTGACGTGCAAGCCTTCTGCCAGGAGTTTGCTGCTGCCATAAAGGAGGCCCATGCAGCATCTGCAGCAGCAGCAGCCTCGGAGCAGCAAGAGGAAGAAGGCCATCCCCAGTGTGGAGCTGCAGCAGCAACCTCACCAAAACCAATAAAGATCACACGACAGCAAATGCTTAGACAATTTGCATACTTCCGGTCGATGCTGCGCAACGACCTTAAGTTACCATGTCTTTCAATGTGCGGGAACGCACAAGGCCTCTTTGCTGCAGCCCTGAACGACGACAGCGGCCTGCCGGGGCCCCTGGCTGCCCCCCATCCGCTGCAGCACGCAGCTTCTCTGCAGCAACACGACACGGCGGCCCGGGCATCAGCAACACTAAAACGCGTGAAAGGGGGCGAGGGAGGCATGGCTAGCTGGTTAGCGAAAGCCCAAACAGCAGCGGGCACTCCGAAATCTGTCGGAGACCTCCTAGGCGACACATGGTCATCTGCTGCTCAGCAGTGGTATTTGATGCTGCAGATGCTGCTGCAGTGTCAGGAGCATTCTTCACCACACAAGGACGTGGCAGCTTACCGTGACGGCTTATTGGGTTTTGCTGCTGCGCTGCTGCTGCATGCGCTGCAACAGCGGAGACGCTGCTGGCAGGCCGCGGCAGAGTTTCAGGAGCTGGCGGATGCTGCCGCTGTCTCATTGGCGGCTCCTTCTGTCTCAGTCCCTGCTGATGCAGCTGCTGCTCTACTGGACGCAGCAGAGACGCTGAAGGAGGGTCTAAGACAGGCCCGCGCAGTGCTGCCAACTGTGCACGAAGCAGCCGTGCAGAATGACGCGCTTGAAATTGCCTTCGCCGTTCGCGACGCGTCTGCATCTACTTCGGGCATTTGTGGGGCTGCTACAGGTGCCCTCGGAGTTCCTGGTGAAGCTGGTGCTGCTGCAGCTTCAGCGGATGCTGCTGCAACAGTGGAAGCAGACGAGAAGCGGACACTGCTGCATGACGTGGAGCATATACGCAGGGCGAGAAACGTAGTGACCAAGGCACTGCAGGAGTTGGAGAAGCTACAGCAACTGCTACGGGACACTCCCGAGGCGAGGCGTCTTGCTTCAGCTCGCAGAGTTACTTCACCAGAGGAGCTCCAGCACTGTAATGCGCGCATGCGCGTGCGGGTGCAGTGGCTGGAGGGCATTAGGGCTGCCTGCACTGCGGCAGTGGAGCCCCTGAAGCCAGCGGCGGGCCTGAAAGGCAAGGGGGAAAATGCCGATGTGCTTTCAGATATACTGCCATCGCATGCAGCAGCAGGTCTTCGGAAGGCGTGTACTGCACTGCAGGCAAGGCATGCTGCTCTTGCTGACGCAGCTGCACTTGCTGCTGCTCAGGAGAAAACGAAAAACAGAGACGGGCGGCTGGCTGCAACGCTTGAAGCACTTCGCAAGTCCCTTAAAGAATGCGGAGGACAAGCCTCGCAGGACCAGGAAGTCGACAGTCTTATCCAAATTCCCAGCAGAAGTGCTGGAGACGTGCTGCCGTTGCATAAAGACGAGAAAGAGTTGCAGCAGCCTGTGTTTGATAGCCTGCCCTTGCCCCCCCTCGATTGTCTGTTTCCCTTCAAAGCCTGCACTGCTGCAGTTGATGCGTTCGGCACTGCAGCGCCGGCGTATCTCTCTTGCCCGCTGCTGCAGCGTGGGGCTGCTGCTGGCGCTGCAGCAGCAGCAACTACAGCGGCAGCTGCCAGAGGCGTTGCGTTGCAGATGCTGCAGCGGGCTGCTGCTGTCGTGTTGTCCGCCTTCGATGCTCTGGAAGGAACAACTCGGCTGTGCCTGAGTTTCGTGCAGCTGCTACTAGTGCTGCTGGACATTGGATTTGGGCGTTTGAGTAACGAAGAGGAGGAGGCAGCAGCATCTGAAGCAGCAAGGCCACAGAAACAAAAGAATGAATTGGAATCAGGTACAGGACTGGGGGAGGGAGATGCACTCCGGGACGCTGAAGAACCTCCCCAAGATGAGTGGCAATTCGACGGTCTTAAAGATGAAAAGGCAGACCCTCACCAGAAACCTCCCGAAAAGCCCAAGACAGAAGAAGAGGTAAAAAACCACAAACATCCCCGCCAATACCTTAAACCCTGGGAGCTAAGCCTCAACTTCAGAGCCGTCAGCGCTGTTTGCTGGGGAGCTTCGCTGTGAAGCCCTAGGCCGTAGACCTCAAGTCCCAGCGCCTATACTGAACCTCACGGCTTTGGCCACACACCCCATACCGCGAAGTCCCATTTCCCATTCTAGGACTTCTGGCCCGGGACTTAGTTTGTCTCATCTTCTGCTGCTCTGCTCCCTGTGCATGCAGGACAAGGCGCTGGAGGTCTCGATGGACTTCGAAGCAGAGCTGGAGGCCCTGCCTCCGAAACAAGACGGAGAGAAGCAGCAGGAACAGCAGCAGGGGGAGGAACAACTGGAATCGGCTGCGGGGCACGTGGACTTGGAAGAAGGGGGCAAGCTAGAAGACAAGAGATGGATGGGAGAGGACAATTCGGATGACGAAGCAGAGGGAGACAAAGACAAAAACACGCCACAGAAAGAAAAAATAGAGACTGAAGGAGGAACGGGGCTAGGGGAAACTGAATTGGAGGCTGCGGAGGACCCCACCGACGAATCCGCCAGCAATGACACAGACCCAACAGACAAGCAACAGAAGAAGCAGCAGCAGCAGCAGCAAGAGGGAGACGATGGAGGTGAATTGGTGGTGAGTCTAACAAACTTTAATGTGGATGCCTCTACGCTGCTTTTGTGCTTATAGAGACGTAATTATTTGCCTTATTGGCCGCTCAGAAGTTGTGTACTGTATCTTGCTGCGTGCGCTGCTGCTGCTGCCGCAGGACCCCAAAGCAGACGCGAAAAAGGAGGAAGAGCAGCAGGAGCAACCTGTTTACCACCAGAAGCTGCGGGGCCGCGATCTTGGGACAGAAGAGGAATTAGATGGTGATGCGGAGGAGGAGGGGGCTGGAGATGAACCCACGGAAGAGACACAAGACACAGGTGACGCAGCCGATGAAGACGGATGCGACCAGGACCAGCAGCAGCAAGAGCAGCAGAAGGTCACGGGGGAAGGCGCTGCAGAGGGATGGGGAGATGACATGCAACTTGACGAAGGGGCCCTTGACGAGGAAGGTGACGAGGGGGAAAACGGTGGTGACTCTCCTGGGGAGGATATGGAGGCCCAAGAGGAAACAGGCGATGCAGCAAACCAGGAAGATAGTGCTGCAGCTGATGCGGCAGAAGCCAGCAGCAGCACGGGGGATGACGTAGCGGCCAACGACGAGGCAGCAACAGACCAGCCGGAGGCACAAGAGCAGCAGGCAGGGGACCCACAGCTGCAGCAACAGGAAAATCTAGACTCTGAAAATGCTGCAGAGGGAGAAGACAACAATGATGCTCCCGACGCAGGCACGTCGGAGGCGCCTGAAACAACTGAAGACACAGAAAATATGGAGACAGAACAAGCAGAAGAGAAAGAAGGAAACGAAGAGGGGCCTCAGCATGACCCATCAAAAGAGGGTATGCTTTTCTGTATATCGCGGCTGAAGCTTTCTGCTCATATTTCTCCGCCTGTTCGCTCTTCTGCATTCGCTGCTGCATGCATTGCATTTCTTTTGCATGCATGCGCCTCAAAGCATGCATGTAGCACTTATATGCCACGGAATCGTTGGACATTGTTGCTTGCTTATGATCATAGAATATTTAGGTGATCTTACGTTCGAGACAAAACAGAGCAGCCTATGCAGTGGCAGTTTTGTAGAAGCGTGAGCTAGGGTCAGGAAAGGGGGAGGGGCGCTGCCGATGATGATACTAAAAGGCCTCTGCAGCATTTCCTTTGGTGCCTGTAAAGGCCCAAGGAGAAGCTAGAGATGAATCCGAGCCAGAGAGGGAAGGCAGAGATGCTGATACGTCTCTGTCTTGCAAATACTGAGGCCGCTCTTCACCCCCATGCGTCTCGCGTTAATTTTTTTTTGCAGCATGAAATGGCCTAATGAGCTTACAGGGCATTTCAGCTAAGCTGCGTCTGTGCTAAAAAGTGGTTGTTCTTTGTTCTATTTAACGAATTGCTCATTAGTGATGGACCCTGGGAACGGCTGACAGTCGCGGTGTCAATTAACAGATCATATTTTTAAATATTCATTTGTTGAACATTGTATCAAATTCGGCGACGCCGCTTGCTGCATTTAAATCGTTAGCGCAGCAGTTGTTTTGCTGGTCGTTCTTTTTGGTGCTGTTGCTTGTGCTCTGGCTGCTGCCTATTCCTCCTTGCTGGGGCAGCGTGTACGTTGCATTTGCACTGTCTTTTTTGTATTCAATTTCTGTGGCTGTTGCAACAAAACTGTGCTCTCACAATGCTGCTCCGTATGTATTCGCTGCTGGCGCAGGTCTTGCTGCGCCCCTAGAAGAGGAGCCGCCAGCAGATTCTTCAGAGCCCCAAAAGCCACCAAAGTCAGGACAGGAAAAGGAGCGGATGGCTTTCGGTATAGAAGGCGAAGGCAGGTGAGCGGATTGCCAATGCTGGTGGTTCTTTTAGCTTGGCCCGTCCTACTTGGTATGGCTCCTACAGATATGCATACATGAATGCATGCATGCATGCATGCACGCAAAGCAGCCTAAATATACTTGTGGGGCTTGGCACGTCCTGCGCTGTGCGCATGCAGCCTTGTGCAGCGCGAAGCAATGGAAGAGGATGAAGACAACGGATTCGACGTGGGGAACAATGCTGCAGACAACTGGGATCAGGGAGGAGCAGCGGATGCTGCTGCTGCAGGAGCAGCAGGCGGCTCCTTAAGTCGCAGCAGCGCAGCCGACGGTCTGCAACGACAAGAAAAGTCGCAGGCAGCTCGCGAGCAGCCCAGTATGATGCCGAATAACCCGCTGAATGACGACAGCGCAGTGGAGCGGTGGCTGCAGCAAGTGCATTTGCTGCAGCAGCAAGAGCACGAGCAGCAAGGGGAGGAGGAAGGAGAGGCGCCTGTGAGCTTCGAGGGCGCTGCAGCAGAAGAGAAAGCACAGCTCGAGAATGATTTGCAGCGGGGACAGCTCTGTGCTCAAGACAACGCCACGGGGACCCATGAGGCCTTTGCAGAGACAACAGAAACACAAGCAAACCAACAGCCGCCCCAAGCCAAACTGGCGGAATCGGACAGCAAGTGAGAAACAGGCAAATTGCAGCAAGTGGCTGTTGCTGTCACAAAAAGCAGACTATATAAATGCTGTCAGAGTGGCAAGGTGAAGATGTCTTGGTGCTGCATTTCCTTTTGTCGGGGAATCCTTCGCACTTGTATCTAGCCGCTGCGCCTCAGCACGTGCAGCTAGCTGCTGCTTCTTTTTCTCTGGGGCTGCGATAGCGTTCGGAAATCTTTGCCTATTTAGGGGCCCCCCTTCTGCCCAAGTGCTTTGATTTTGATCTGAGACAATTTGTTCATCTTTGTTGCGCTGCGGCACAGGGAAGAGGAAGAGGGCAGAGAGAAAAATCTAGACGAAATGGAACACGGTGAGCTGGGATGGTTGCAGTGCATTGTATGCAAGATCATGGTCCACGTGTTCAGTTGCTTTTGCTCAAGCATTGTCTTGTCTTGCAGAAGTCAAGTTCTAGGTTCTAGGGTTTAGGGTTTAGTCTGTGTCTTTTCTTGCTGCAGGTGAGAAGCTGCTGTCTACCACTGCCACGGCTGATCCGCTAAAAACCCAGCAGGAGGAAAAGCCCGAAGAGCTGCCTGTGCAGCCTGAGGGGGACAACGCCGAAGCAATGGATACAGATAACTTGGACACAGCGGAGACAGATTCGCAAGGGGAGGCTTCTGAAGAACTGTTTCAGCGACTTAGTGGTTCGCCGCAGACAGACGGCGCAGCAGACGGCGCCTGGGAGCAGCAGCAGCAGACACAGCCGCAGCAGGGGCAGCAGCGACAGGGCCACGAGGCTGAAGAGGATGAGGAGAAGAGATTGGAAGAAATGGAGACCGACTTCAATGAGAGACTGTCTCTTGATAATGTTGGAAAAGAGGGACTCTCTCCTGAGCATGCAGCAGGTGAGCAGGCTTGCGATTTTGCATGGAAGATTATGTTTGGGCTTGCATGCTCACTCATGTTTTTGTGCGTTGGCCTTCTCGTTATATTCATATCCCTGCATAGACTCCTCAGTGCTTATTGGCCTGCATTTGTGTGAATGTGCATCTGGCACATGAATGCATGCTTACCTACAGAACTATGCTGCTTGTCTGAAGATAAGCACATAGATTTGATCTATCGTATTGTTACTCACAAATACGTGAGCTTCCTCTTCATTTGTGTGATTAAGATATCTGAATTTCTTCTGTCATTTCCCTTTTAGTAGTGTTTCCAAATGTTTCCATGCGTGCCTCGGCGCCTTGCTCTTTTGCTGCAGCTCTTTGGCATCTACTGGAGCGCCGCACAGCGACTGCTGCTGTGGCCCTCAGCGAGTCGCTGCGTCTCGTACTGCAGCCCACAGCAAACGGGGCCTGGGAGGGGGGCTACAGAACAGGTACAACTAATTGCAAGTAATGCTGTTGCCGCTTTGGCGGCGGCGGCCTGTGTGTTGTGTCATCCGTTTTAATTCTTAGCCAAAAGAAGCTATTCAATTCACCTTACTAGCTATTGCAACTTCGGCAGAAAGATCAATTTAGCTGAAAAAGGGCTAGTCCATTCCCTCCGCAAAGAGACTGTCCCAACTTATTAAATCCTTGACCCAGATAAGTAATTATCAGATTAAGATCTATTTCTTGTTTTTTGGTTTGTTTGGTTTTGTCAATTTGTGTTCAGGCAAAAAACTGAGCCTAAGGAGGGTGCTGGCTTACATCGCCTCCTCGCAGCGCGACGACCGGCTGTGGCTAAGACGCAGGCGGCCAAGGGGCCTCCGCTACCGTGTCCTTGTGGGTATTGACTGCAGCAGATCTATGCAGCAGCTGCAAGCAGCAGGGAGCGCATTGGAAGCCATTGTGCTGCTCTCACAGGCGTTTAACCACCTACAGGTACAGGCCCTCTCGCTGTTTCTGTCGCTGCTGATGTTTTTGCTTTTGCGTTGTTGCTGCTGGTGATGGGCGCCGCCCTATTGTCAGTGCAGGTTTTGTACGGCTACTTGTGATTATCCAAACACGTATATGCATGTGCGTGTAAATTCAATTCGGCAAGTGTTCGTTTTCTTTGGGTCTTTTGTTTTGACTTATGCTGCTGCGCGCATAATGTCGGCTCTTGCTTGCCGCTAAATCGCGCGGCATAGACACACCGTGGACGTTACATGCTGTTTTAAATGCTTCGAGTTGTTTCTTGTTTGATTGTCTGGTCGATTTCCTTTTTGCTCAAGAAGCTTTTATGTATTTTTATCTTTCTGACGAGGAAGACATGAAAAAGGAGAGGGAGAGTCAGGCGTGCCATCGTCCCTCCCTATGAGCCTCAAAAATTGTAGTTTTCAATCCGAGTCCGAAAGAACAAAATGACAGCGTGCATTAAGTGGTGCATGCATGCATGTTGCAGTTGTGTTGTCCCTCCACGCTTGCTTTACCGTGTGCCTGTGCTGCATGCGTGCACATCGTTACTGTGTAGATGCATGCACATGTTAAATTATAAAAATATAATGTGAATTTTCACTCGTGAGACTTTGTCTGTTGACAATTTTCCGCAGATCGGCACCGTTAGTGTCTGCACTTTCGGGGGACCCAAGCCCGAGGTCTGCATTCACCCTACCGCACAGGTCTCTGCAGCAGACGGCCAGCGGCTGCTGCAGTCCTGCAGCTTCAGGGAGGAGTCACACAAAAGCCACGAAGTGGCCATCTCTGACTTGCTGCAGCTGGCTATCCATGAACTGGAGCAAGACAGCAGCAACAGCAGCAGCAGCAACAGCAGCATGGTCCTCATTCTGTCAGACGGAAGGTTCAACAAGGAGCAAACCAGGCCTTGGGTAAACGCAGCGATTGCGAGGCGCTGCATTCCTCTGCTGCTTATATTGGATCCCCAGAAACAGCAAAAACAGGATGAGATGCGGCTTCCTTGGAGTATAGGGGCTTCAGGAACCCCGGGGGTCCCAAGTGCAGCATCTGGGTACAGCACCAGCATATTCGACCTAAAGCAGGTGCAACACCAGCCAGGGGGAGGCTTGGAAATAACGCCTTACTTGCAAGACTTCCCCTTCCCCTACTATGCTGTTGTAAGAGACACAGCACAACTGCCAAGTGTTCTCAGCGATATCATTAGACAGTGGGTAGAAGCTGCTGCCAGCGGATGGTAGCCAGGCCCCGCTGTTTGCGTGTTTCGGCCCTCTTTTCCTATTCAAGATCTGTATTAATAGTGCAGCCTGTTCAAGATCCGCATTAGTAATACAGCCTGTTCAAGATCTTGAATAATAACGCAGCTTATTCAAGATCTGCATTGATAATGCGGCCCATTCAAGGCCTGGATCCGTAATGCAGCGTATTCAAGATCAATGTTTAAAATGCAGCCTATTCAAGATATGCATTAATAATGTAGCCTCCGCGTTGTAAACGCATGAGTGAAGTCGTTCCTTCACTGACCTGTTGAAGGCAAACAGACAGCGCGCGTCTTGCAATGAATGTGTATTCTGCGGAACCTGGTATAAACTCGTTGAGGAGCAGCTGAAATAATGCACATTTATGCATGTATATGTATATGTAGACGCACGCCGCATATGTTATACCCGCGGCCTTCAGCGTGCTTTCCTTTATCTTGAATTGCCATAACTCCCCGGCCAGCGCTGAGATCACTGCAGCGAATCCTCGGGGGAGTTTGGCGCTTTCGTTTTCGCAGAACTTTATTCAGGTGCTTCTAAGGAAGCCTTTTATAAATCCTTTACTCTGGAGCCAGATCTGGAAGCACTTGCTGTGCCCCGCAACCGTCTTGGGCCACATTTTGGCAACTGGCTAGCCATTTAACTGGCTAGCCAGTTAATTCGCTAGCGCCGCTCTCTCCAGATAACAGCTAGCTACAAGGTGACGGAGATACCGGACAAGTGCTTGGGCGCTACTGAGTGCTCAGCTAGCTAATGCCTTTGTTTGCCAGGTAACACTGAATGGGTATTTAGCTCTGTACCCAGCTAGCTGGCTGGTCAGCCAGCTAGCCATTGAGGTGCTGCCCATTCGCTGTGGCAGCGGACACATAAAGAGGCTGCGAATGTGTCTTCTGCACATGTGGAAAACGAAAAACATGTTACGGTGAAGCCAAAGCTGCTACGGGGTCTCCCCAGAAGTAAAGACCCCGCTGCAGCGCATCATCCAGCAGCAAGACGGAGTCCTCTGCTGCTGCTGCTCCCCCCATTAGGGCTCTTTCTGCAGCAGCTCCCTCCTGCCGCCGACGCACGAGCAGCAGGTGCAGCAACAGCATCCACATCCTGACAGAACAGCAAATAACCGGGACAGCCAAAAAGCGAAACAATGGAAACTTTCCTTTCAGCCACACAACCTGCTGCAGAGGGGTATTTATAAGAAAGAAGCAAGACAGGAGTCCCTTCATGGGTCTTTTCTAGAACGGACAAAAGCCTTCTTACCTTTTTGAGAAGGGGCACTGAGAAACCGACTGCAGCAAACGCTCCTCCATCGCCTGCGCTTGCTGCTGCAGCTCATCTTCCTGCTGCTGCCTTTCTTCTTCATCCTCTTGCTGCTCCGTTAGAGACTCCCTAGGGCCAGCTCGCTGCTGCTGCTGCTGTGGATTCCACAGCCCCTCGCAGATCCTCGCAATGGCCGTTCCGTCAAGGGACGCCTGCAGAGCAGCGGCGCTGCAGTTACTGCTGCTGCTGCTGCTGCTGCTGCTGAGAAGCAAAGCTTGCAGGTAAACCCAAAACTGCTGCTCGCGCTGCAGCGCTGCGGTCCCGCAGGGAAGGCTATTGGGGGACCCCGGTAGCCGCTGCAGCAGCACAAATGGAAGAGCTGTGCTCCTGGTGGCCCACTGCGCATATCGTTCGAGCTGCCTGCAGCAGCAGCAACAGCAGCAGCAGCAAAACACACACGCAGTATCAGCAGCGTTGTAAGAGGGCGATGCATTCGTGGGGCAGCGGAGACTCACACAAAGCAGCCACGACTTCTGCTGCTGCAGCTACCTGTACAAAGGCAATGTCTACTGGGAACTTGCTGCTGCCTCTGCTTTTGCTGCTGTGGCTCCGCTGCTGCTGCTGCCGGCACTGCAGCGCCACACCTTTGAGAAACAGCTTTCGCAGATTGGCTAGCGAGGAGCCACTCCGCCATAAATGCGCATTCGAGTGTTGCAGCAGAAGGCCACCAGCGCAGCGGCTGTGCCTTGCCTTCGGCTGTCGTTGCTGCTGCAGCTGCTGCAGTAGGCCCCAGCATCAGCTCCTTATAGAGAGCCCGCACAGCGCCGCGTCCCCCTCTGTCCAAGCGCAAGACAAGCTAAGCCCAAAGCAGCAGCAGCAGCGGCAGCAACAGCAACAGCAGCAACGGTACTCATGTCCAGCTTCAGCAGATGGCCACAACACGAAAGCAGCACGAAGGAGGCGCCCACGTAAAGCGCATGCAGCAGAAACAGCAGCAGCAGCAACCAGTCTGCAAACATGCAGCAGAAACAGCAGCAGCAGCAACCAGTCTCTGCTGCTGCTGCTGCTGTTGCTGGCGCTGCTGCTGCTGGTGGGACTAAGGTCAGCTAGCCACTAAGGAGCAGACAGAAACAACGGGCTATTTGCTGCTGCTTTAAATGCTGCTTTAAATGCTGCTTTTTGTGCTGCTTCTGCTGCTGCTCTTGCTGCTAAGTAAATGCTTTGAAGTGCATGTGCCTGCTACTAACCTGTGTGTGCACCGCAAGGAAGAAAGGATTTGACGGGAAGCGCTGCAGCATCCAATTTGAAGCGCGCCGCAGAACAGAAGCATCATCTGCCTCTGTTGCTGCTGCTGCTGCTGCTGCCTCTGCATTTGCTGCAACTCCGGCTGCTGCTGATGCGCCACTCACAGCCAGCAGCAGCACTAAGACGAAAGCCAGCGCCAACTCCTCACACCGCGCTGCTTCTGCGTTGCTGCAAAGACCCCATCGAGCTAGCGAAGCTGTGCTGCTGCTGCAGCTGCTGCTGTTGTTGCTGCTGGGGCCATTGCTGCTGCTTCGGGAGGCTGCATCCTGGCCAGCACTGCTACTGGTCAAAGAGCAGCCACAGCAGCAGACGCAGCAACTGCTGCTGCCATTCGCTGCCTCAGCTGTGGCAGCAGCAGCTGCTGCTGCTGCGCCACGGTGCTGCTCGAACAAAGCCCAAACAGCAGAAGCCGACCGCGATAAGCCTGCATGCAGCAGCAGGGCAAGAAAGAGGTTAGCCCACGGAGGAGAGACGAGAAGGGGGAAAGCGCTCGCATTGGCTGCAGCAACTGCAGCAGCAGCAGAGGCAGCTATGCGTGAGCGCTGCAGCAGCACAGCGCAGCAAGCCGTCACATGCGATCGAGCAAACGGGAGAGCTGAAGATTCTTCATCTTCCTGCGCTGCGCTGCCCTGCAGTTGCTCCAGCTGCTGCTCCACTTGCTGCTGCTCCTGCTGCACTTGCTGCTGCTGCTGCTGCTGTGGCTGCACAGCAACGCCGGGCGAAGCAGGGTCCAGCGAAGCAAATGAGCGATCAGAAGAGCACACTGCAACATGAAGGGCTGCTGCAGCAACTCCCCTGCCTTCGAAAGGCAATATATTGACCTGCTGCTGCTGCTGCTGCTGCTGGCTAGAAGCACCACTGAGGCTTCCTAGCCAAGAGGCCCAAGGCCAACCAAATTCTAGCAGCGGGGGAAGCTGCTGCTGCTCCCCCAGCTCCCGCTTCGCCGCAGCAGATCGTGCCTCTGCAGCAGCTGCAGCAGCAGCAGCAGTAGTAAGCTCAAGAAAAGCCCACGAGGCTGCCAAAGGCGCGTGGGTTGCAAAGGCGCTGCAGCAAGTCAGCAGAACTTTCCGTCCCTGCAGCAACAACGCTTGTGGCGAGTTATTCTTCACCTCACCACTGCTGCTGCTGCTGCTGCTGCTGCTGTTGGAGGATGCAGCAGCATCAGTGCTGGCGGCTGCAGCAGCCTGGAAAAAAAGAGAAGAGGCAAAGGTAAGCCACAGAGCTGGCTCTGCCTCATTCCGCTTGAGCACCAGCCGGAAGGTCCTGCAGCAGCAGCACCAGCAGCAGCAAAAGAAGGGCAGCATGAGAGGCTGGAGCAGCAAGACAGCAAAGACAATCGCGGGGACATGCAGCAGCAGGGGCAGCAGCAGGAAGCCCTCCAGCGTCTGCCCTAGCAACAGCAACACTTGCAACAGCAGCAACACCCACAGCAGCAGAAGGCTCTCCAGCCTCTGCCCTAGCAGCAGCAGCACTAGCAACAGCAGCAGCAGATGCAGCAGCAGCGCAGCAGCTGACTTGGGGGATGGGCAGAGACACAACGCGCAGTAAAGCAGCAGGCGGTCGTCAGGAAACGCCAAAAGGGCCTAATGGAGGTAGAGAAGGCACGCAGCAACATTTTGCTGCATTTGCTGCTGGCACCCTGTGCAGCCGCAGGAGCAGCAGCAAAGGCAGCAGCAACAGCAGCACGAAAAGCAACGAGGCAGCAAAGGAAAGCCAGGAGTCCTGGGTCACCTGTGAGCATATGAGGGCAGCCAAGGCCTGAGGAGTTGTGGCCTCTCCGATTGCTGCATCTAACGACCCCGGTTCGGCTTGCTGCTGCTGCTGCTGCTGTTGCTGCTGCTGCTGGTTCTGCAGAACTGCCCACCGCAACAGCCCCTGTGTAGATAGCCAGCTCCTGGCGTTTCGGGTTTGCTGCTTCAGCAGCGTGGCCTCAGCAGCAGGGACCAAAGAAGGTAGTGGCCACCAAAACGAAAAGGGAACACTCCCATTGTTCCTGCTGCTGCTGCTGCTGCTGCTGCTGCTGCGCAGTGTGGCTGCGGCCGCGAAGCTCGCCTGCTGCTGCAGCCGGAGCACAAGGGCCCTAAGCATGGCTGCATCCATTGCTGCTGCTGCAGCTGTGTCTCCCCGCTGCAAGCGCGGGTGGCCTGAAGGAAATCTGTGCAAAGTGGGGGAGCACAAGGCGTCTAAAGCCCCAAGGATAATGATGTAAGCGGGACCTGCTGCTGCTGCTGCTGCTGCTGCTGCTGCTGCTGCTGCTGCTGCTGCTGGAGCTGGGGATCTGACGGCTAGGCGGGCGCCTGGCCCTGTTCTGCTGCAGCACGAGACGCTGCGGGCAGCTGCAAAAGACAGAACAGCATCTGCTGCAGCAAGAACTGGCTGCAGCAGCTCCCACTGCTTTGATGGCTGCATGCGGTCCCCTGAAACGCAGTACGGCGAAGGCATCCGGAGGTCTGCTGCTGCTGCTGCTGAGGCAGCAGTTCTTGCTTCAAGGGCGGACTTTGTTGCTGCTTGCGCTGCTGCAGCAGCAGCTGCTGCAGCACGCCTCATGGCTTCCATGGCAGTGAACGAGGGGTCTGTCGCTGCTGCTGACGCTGCAGCACTGGCTGCTGCTGCTGCTTCTCCCACTTTCGCTGCGTCTTTAGCCGCTGCAATGGCTGCGTCTGCTGCAGTCTTACCTGCAGCAGCTGCCTCTGCTTCAGCTGCTGCTGCTGCTGCTACTCCTGCCTCGGATGCTGCACAGCTCCCCGCAGTGCGGCTTCTCCACGAGCAATTAGCAACAGCAAAGTCAGCAGCACAGTAGGCAGCGAATCCCTGCAGCGCCCTTTCCTGTGTGTGTTCTGTGCTGCTGCTGCTGCTGCTGCTGCTGCTGTGGCTGCCAGCAGCTAAGGGCTCGCCTGCCGCCTGCAGCAGCTCTTCCTGCGCATCTTTTTGAGCCTCACGCAGCGCCGCCACGGCTGTGTCAACAAGTTCACAGAGCTGCAGATAAACCTTAGTGACTGTGCTGCTGCACGACAGCTGCTGCTGCTGCTGCTGCTGCTGCTGCTGCTCGAGCCTACACCCAACTTCCCCAGCACGGGACCTGCGAGATCCTTCTTCTGCTGTCCAGATTTGCTGCATGACAAGCAGAAGACACAGCAAATTGAACTGCTGCAGCACCGGCAGCAGCAACGCAGGGGTAGCCCAAGCAGCAGCAGCAGCAGCATAAGCCGCAGCAGCATAAGCTGCAGCTACATAATCACTTGCAGCAACAGAAACGGCAACAGACGCAGCAGCAAACGTCGAGGATGCAGCAGCGCTAAGTGAACGATTGCCTGCAACATGGCTGCTGCAACAGCCACACGGCCTGCTTTTACTTCGAGGGGCAAAATGAAGCTGAAGAGGACTTCTTGGAGCAGCGCTAAACAAGTGCGATAGTTATCTGCTGCTGCTGCTGCTGCTGCTGCTGCAGATCCCGCTGCTGCCGATGATCCTGCTGCTGCTGCTGCTGCTGATTCTCTTAGAGTTTCTGCAGCAGCATGCAGCAAATCGGCAAACAGCAAACGTGTCGAAGCCTCTGAGTACTGCGAGGAGGCAGCAGCTGCGCTGCAGAGGCACCGTGCAAGCGAAAGCGTGGTTTGCGTGCTGCTGCTGCTGCTGCTGCTGCTGCTGCTGCTGCTGCTGCTGGGGTTCAGGGAAGCATTAAGCTTCCCAACTAGTGCTGCTGTTCTCCGCCAGGCAGGAGCTGCCAAGGGGGTCTTTGTCTGCAGCAGCAGCAGCAGCCGTCTGAGCACAACCACGGGCGGTGCTGCTGCTGCTGCTGCTGCTGCTGCTGCACCCTTCTCTTGGCCGCAGGCCATGTCAAGAACATCCTGCTGCCGAAGCAGAAGCTGCTCAGGATCTGCAGCAGAGAGCAGCAGCAGCTGCTGCTGCTGCAGTAGCTGCTGCTGCAGCGCCACCAGCTGCACCCACAGCGTCACATCTTGTGGCTTTTGCCTGCAGAACATCAGCAGCCTGTCTTGCTGCTGCAGCAGCAGCAACTCCTCTTCCTGCTGCTGCAGCAGCCTTCTTTCTTCGCGCTTTTCTGCGTTCCCGCTCCCCTCCTCGTCGCTGCTGCTGCTGCTGCTGCTGCTGCTGTCCTCTGCAGCACGTGTCTGTGCTGCAGCATCAGCAGAAAACAGCAGCGGCTGGTCCAGCCCTTCAACATACACTGAGAACTCAGTCCCTCTCTTTCCTGTGTTGTCAGCAGCAGCAGCAGCAGCAGCAGCAACTGCAGCAGCAGAAGCTGCTGCTGCTGCTTCTACTGCCTTCTTTCGGCGTCGATGCTCTACCGGGAAGGACGTCGCGGCCCCCGCGTCTGCTGCTGCTGCGCTGCTGCTGCTGCTGCTGCCGCTGCCAGCCGCCGCTGCCTGCTGCTGCTGGGCAGCTCGCGCTGCTGCTGCTGCTGCTGCTGCTGCTGCTGCCTTCCTCTTGGGCCTAGCAGCTAAAAGAGGCCTCGCAGCAGCAGCATTGCCTGCATGCATGCGCTCAGAGTCCCAAATAGTTTGGGGCTTTTCGGACTTTTGCTCCAAAGCCTTCAGCTCCTTGAGAGAAAGGTGGGGCCCCCCCTCAGCTGGCGCTGCAGCAAGCTGCCACCTGCTGCTGCTGCTGCTGCTGCTGCTGCTGCTGCTGCTTGTGATGGAAGTAGGGCGGCTGCTGCTGTCCCCAGCTGCAGGCGGGTCTATGAGGATGACGCTGTCGTCTGAGCTGCTGCTGCTGCTGCTGCTGCGTCTCCTCTGCTTTGCTGCTGTTGCTGCTGGCAGCAGTTGCTTTTGTTCACGTTTCTGCTGCTGCTGCTGCTGCTTCTGCAGCCTGCGTCTCTCCCTGTGTCGCCTGTAGGCCTCTGCCTCCTCCTGTTGCTGCTGCTGCTGCTGCTGCCTCTGCTGCTGCAGCAGCTGCTGCAGCTTCAGCTGCCGCCGGTGTTCTCTTTCATCTCTCTCAAGACAAATTTCTCCCCCCACTAATGCTGCTTCTGCTCTGTTGAGCTCCTCTTTTGCTGCTGCTTCCGCTTCATACTGCTGCAGCAGCAGCGGCTTCTGCTGCTGCTGCTGCAGCAGCAGCAAGTCCTCAGGCAAGCCCAAGCGCAGCAGCGCCTCCTCAGGGCGATATGATGTGCCGCACGAAAGTCCCGACACATCTGGGCCATTTTCTTCCTGCTGCTGCTGCTGCTGCTGCTGCTGCTGCTGCTGCTGCTGCTGCTGCTGCTGCAGGTAATCGTCCACATAATCTGGGAAAAGGGGCCCCTCTCCGTGTCGCTTCATTGGGACAGCAGCTGTACTAACAGAAGAGGCCCCTTATATATTGGGAGCCCGCAGTGCCCAAGCTGCTGCTGCTGCTGCTGCTGCTGCTGCTGCTGCTATACATGAAAATGGGCCAAATGAGATTCGGGCTAAGGGTCCCCTCTGGGCTCCCTACGTGCTGCCTCGCTGCAGCAGAGGCAGCAACATAGAAGGCCTTAAGCCCTGCTGCTGGAATTGCTGCTGCTGGGCCTGCTGCGCCCGCACACTATGTGCTGCTGTCCTCGCTACCGCAGCAGCGGCTGCTGCTGCTGCTGCTGCAGCGGCTGCTGTTCCCCGCACATTTAGACGAGGCACAGCAACGGGAAGGCTCATGCCGTAGCAGCAGCTACTGTTGTTTCTTGCTGCCTGGGTGAAACAGCAATGACAGCAGCAGCAGCAAACGCAGCAGCAGCAGCAGCAGCAGGTGATCCTCCTGCCTTCCTGCGGCTGCGCTCCACCGGCCCTAATTAAAGTGTTTGATTTATCTTTATTCTTAATTTTTAAATCAACTTTTGAAGCAGCAGTTAATACCCTCAACAAAAGTAACTCTAGGGGCCCCTCCCGCTGCTCTGTCTGAGGGCCCCAAGAACCTGGTCAAGGGGGGCCCCCTGGGGCCCCCCATGTCTATGCTGTACTTATTCTGGCTTATTGTTTATCTTTTTGAGCATTTAAAACTAATTATTCTTTTTTTGTTTCTTTATTTTCAAGTTTTTTGCATTCCTGGCCCCACTGTGGAGCTATCGGTTGCCTGGTGCAGCCTCGCCTGCAGAACTTGGAAGGATTCAAGTTTTGAATTGAACGCGTAGTTACGAAATGGCTGTTTATAAAGTCCATCTGAATAAAAATATTTATTTTTAAAAGTTGAATGGACACCCACAGAGTTCATCTTAGTCAACATTTGAACTAAAGTTAAGTGGCCACTGCCTACAGAGTCCACCGAAATAATATGTCCTTCGAAGTTCTTTGAAGTCTACTGGTTCTTACTGAAGTTAGCGGAGGCCCACCGCGCAGAACAACGCGGGGAGGGCAAATAGATGCACTTAGTGTCGCTAAAAGAACAAAAATAAAAGCATGCACTTGGCAGGGAAAATGCATGCAAAATGAACTGGCTGGCGGCCGCTGCGGCCCCAAAAGGCGCATTCAGAGGCCCCTCTGCGCTGTACAGACAGCCCGCAAGTCTTCACTACGAACTTCGCGGCAAACGCAGTGTACGTACACCCCAAATACACGCACAGCAGCGCTGGGGCCTTCCCACGGCTCTCTGCTCCGCAGGCGACGCAAAACGAAAAGCAAATAGACAAACTCAGACACAAATAAGCAGATTCACAAAAGCGAAGACTCAGCTCATGTCCAGACACCAGATTTCGGGGGCTTGCGGTGTACAGACACCGCAAAAACCCCACACACGAGGCCCCCCAGTAAGTATGGTGAGGCCGGCCTCATCATTAGTATTCAGAAGTCAACATCATTTAGTATTCAGAAGTCAACAGAGAATCATCATATAGTATTTAATACGTCAGAGGAGACACAAAGCAGCACCAGGGGGGCGCTGTGGGCCCCTGTGGGCTCCTTAAGTGGCCCCTCGGGCGGCTTCAGCGGCCTGAGGGGCCCCTAGGGGGCCCCTAGAAGTGGGGGGCCCTGGGGGGCCCTGGGGGGCCCTGGGGGGCCCTGGGGAGCCCTAGGGGGCCCTAGGGGGCCCCTTGGGGCCTCTGAAGGACTGTGGGGGCCCCTAGGAGCCCTGGGGGCCCCTTGAGGGCCCTGGGGGGCCTTTGGGGGCCCCTTGCTGCTCTTCAAGAGCTCCGCGAGGACTCTGTCTTCTGCTCGTGCAGATTTTGGAGCAGCAAATCAAAGACATAAGGAGGAGGGACCACCATAAAGACATCGGCAGCCTCTGCGGGGTCATAGGGGCCCTCGGGGCCCCCCGATGGAGTGGGTTTTGTCGAGACTCTCACGGAGGCCCCCGCGAGCCCCGCAGCAAACCTCGCCATATCCTGCAGCAGCAGCAGCAGCAGCAGCAGCAGCAGCAGCAGCAGCAGCAGTCAGAAGCCGAGCTCATGTATGCACTCGTGCAGAATAAATAAATCCATTTGCAAGATCTCCACAAGTGTCTGGACTCGGCACTAAAGAAGCAAATGGAAGCCCATGCATGCATGCAGCTGAGGTGTACAGACACCCCAGCCTCACCTCGGGGGTCTTTAGGGGCCCCTCTCCGGGCCTAGTTCGAAGCAAACAAATGCCCCCCCCCAATGCCTCTTCATAAGCCAAAACAACTCCAATTTCTTTCCACTCTGAGACCCTCCCTGGGGCAGCCCCGGCCACTTGCTTGAGCACAAGGGCCCCGGGGCCCACGCTGTACCCTTTGGGCAAAGGGGCCCTCTCCCCGTCCTCTTGGGGGCCCTCCTGGGGGCCCCCTGGGGGGTCCTCCCCGGAGCCTCCATGGGGGCCCCCTGGGGGGCCCCCCGGGGGGCCCCCTTGGGGGCCCTTGGGGGGCCCCCCGGAGGGCTGCTGGGCCCCCAGCACACCGGTGGCAGCCGCGCGGAGGGCCTCCAGCCACCAGCTGAAGACTCTGGCTGGGATCGTCGTCTCCAGAGAAAGGGCCCCGGGGCCCACAGGGGGGCCCCCCGCAGCCCCAGCCTGTACCTTGGCGGGGGCCCCCAGGGGCCAGGGGGGCCCCCGCAGCAGCAGCGCCAACCTCCTGCGGCTGGCCAGCTGGTGCAGGGCCCTGGTGAGGACTTCTTGGCCTATGTAGCAGCCTTTGTTTTGCAAAGATAAAAATCCCAAAAAGTCCATATTTATTGATAATGGAAGTGCTTCTCCGACTCCGACTTCTTGGGGCCCCTCGTAGACGCCCACGAGGTGTCTGTACACCTCGTACTCGCGCCCCTGCTGCTGCGCGCCGCGCTGCTGCTGCGCCGCCGGCTCCCGCGCGCGCTGCTGCTGCGCTGCTGCTGCTGCTGCTGCTGCTGCTGACGGAGAGTCCGCCTCTTCTGCTTCTTCAGCCCCACCAACTAGAGGCAAAGAAGCAGCAGAAGCTGCGCAGTCCTCTAGAGGGGCTGTTTCTTCTTCGGGGGGGCCCCACAAGTTGCGGTGTACGTACACCCGGTGCCCCAGACGCCACGTGCGGGGATCTGCAGCAAACAGGCCCTCGGTCCAGCGGCCTGGTGCTTCCTCCCCCTCGACTGGGTTTGCTGCTGCAGACGCTGCTGCTGCCGGGTCTGCTGCTGCTGCTGCTGCTGCTGCTGCGTCTGCTGCAGCACTAATGCCTGGGTGCTCTATGTAGTGAAAGAGCTGCTGCCCCGCACTTGGGCAAATTGCAAAGTCATAAAACTCCTGAAGAAGGGCCTCGGGGGGTCTGTCTTTGGGGGGCCCCCTGGCAACGCAGGGGCCCCAGCCTCTGCCTTCCTGCTGCAGCAGCAGCGAGACGCGGGGGGGCGGCAGCAGCTGCAGCGCAGCAAGAGAGGGCTCTTCGCCGAAGGAGACGTTGAAGGAAATTGCGTGCCGCTGCGCAGCCACAACGTGCAGCAAACGCAGCTGCTGCTGCTGCTGCTGCTGCTGCTGCTGCTGCTGCTGCTGCAGCAAATACGGCACGCGGCAGCAGCAACCGCACTGGCAGCAGCAACAGCAGCAGAAGCTGTAGGGCGAGACGCAGATGCAGCAAACGTTACGGCGGCACAAGCAGCAGCATGGGCAGCAGCAGCAGCAATTGTTGCGACGGAAGCAGCAACAATAGCAGCAGCGCAGCTGGCAGCAGAACTAGCAGCAGCAGCAGCAACTGCAGCAGCAACTGCAGAAATAAAGTGAAGATTAAAAATAAAGAGTTAAATACGAAGAATAAAAGCAAAAAATTAAAAATAAAGAAAGAAAAGAAGAGACAGCGCAGCAGAAACGAACAGCAGCAAACAGACAAAAGCACACAGACACAAAGGGGAAAAAAAACAAACAAGTCCGAACAAAAACAACTTGAAACAAATAAAAACAAATAAAAACAAATAAAAACAAATAAAAGAAATAAATAAAACAATTAAAACAAAAAAAATAAATAAAAAGCAAAGAGCAGCAAACCTCCAGATAAGTCAGCAGACGCCCGCAAACAGGAAGCCCCACATCCAGCAAAAAGCGGGGATGGCCATCTTTGGAGTCTCTGCAGCACAGCAGCAAAAAGAAAATAATTAAATTCCATTTTTGCTGCAAAAGAAGCCTGCTGCTGCTGCAGGCGCTGCTGGGGGCTGCAGCAGCAGCAGCAGCTGCAGCGGGCGCAGCAGCGAACTTCGCGGCGGCAGCAGCAGCTGCAGCAAATGCAGCAGCAGCAGCAGCAGCAGTGTCGAGAGCAGCAGCGGCAGAGGCGGTGGCGGCATTCAAACCAGCAGCACAAGTCGCGGCAACCGGGGCACTGACAGCAGCAGCAGCAGCAGCAGCAGCAGCTGCTGCTGCTGCTGCTGCTGCTGCACCTGGAAGCTGACCTCCACAATATTAAAGCATCTGCAAGTACTCGGCCCTTCGCATTTAAGAACGCAGCAGCAATAGCAGGCCGCCTCCAGAGGCGCAGCTGCTGCACCCTGCTGCTGCTGCTGCTGCTGCTGCTGCTGCTGCAGCTGCTGCTGAGGAGAAAGGAGCGGGGAGGCAGCAAAAATGGCTTTTCGCAAACACTCCCCTGCTGCTTCTCTGCTGCAGTTACCTGCAAACGCGTGAGGGGCCCCTGGGGGCCCCCCGGGCCCAACGCCGCAGTGGCCCGGGGCCCCAGGAGTGGGGCGAAGCAGCGCATGTCTTGGGAAACGAGGCCCTGCAGCAAACTGAATTAAAACAAAAAAATAAAAAATAAATAATTAAAATGTTTTTTAATTCAAAATAACGAGAGAGACGCGCAGCAGCAGCACGGGGAGAAGAAGCCACAGGAGAAGCTGCGAAGCAGCAGCAGCAAACTTGCAAAGTTAGTTCTAACAAAGGACTTTTATAAGTGCAGCAGCAAATTTAAAAAAAATTAAATAAATGCAAATTTAAATTAATTTAAACTCACGAAGCAGCATCAGGGCCAGACACAGACAGCAGCCGCCTGCTGCTGACTGCAGCAAGAATGCCTTGCGAGCTGCTGCGCAGCCAGCGCCTGGAGAGGCTGGGGGCCCCCAGGGGGCCCCTCCACAGGGGCCCCAGGGGCCCCCCCAGGGGGCCCCCCAGGGGCCCCCCCAGGGGCCCCCAGAGTCCCAGCTTCATCTCTGGGCCCGCGGCGAGGGCTGGGGCCTCTCCAGGGGCCTCTGGGGCCACTTAGAGTTTGCCTATCCCACGGGCAGCAGCAGATAAGGGCAGCAGCAGCGAAGGCGGAGCCGCAGCAGCGAGAAAGGCGGGTCAAGTTGAGAATCTACGGGGCAAATTAAGGAAAAAAGGACCAAAATGAATCAAAAATGGATCTTTTTACACTTTTATTCGTGTAGAAACACACTAAAAGGGAATAATAGAGAAACTGCTGCTGGCAGCGACGCCTCCATCACTGCAGAGGCGCCGGCGGCACACGAAACCTGCAGCAGATTAAGGTGTTCCTACACCCCAAATAAACAAGAAAGTCAACAAATTTATTATTTATTAAACGTTCACAATTATTCAAAGTCTGAACACAGCAACCTATCCGCAGACAGCGCTGCTGCAGTCAGCAAGAGCACGGGGCCCCCAGGGGCCCCAGAGGCCCCCCTGGACCCCAGAACTAGAGTTGTGCTCTCTAGAGTTGGGCAAAGAGGGGAGTGAGGACTCATTGTTGGGTTTTATTTGCTTTTAAACATTAAATTGCAATTAATTTTAGTGTATTTTTTGTTCAAGCAGCAGATCCGTGGGCTGATCGCTGCAAGCCTTGGGGGCCCCCCCTGTTGAGCTGAGACTGTGATGCCTCCGGGGGGCCCCCTAGATCTCGCTCAGCGCCTCTTTAGTACCCATATTTCTTCCTTTTAATCTTAATTACACTTCAGAGGGGTCCCAAAAATGTCGCCAGGAGGCTACCAGCCCTCCAGGCCCGCCAGATCACGCCCCAAGAGGTCACCTGCCCTTGAAGGGGCCCCAGGGGAGCCCTGGGGCCCCCCGCGGCACTCAAGGCGCAGGCAGTAGAGCCGAGAAGGTCTTGGGGCCCTCAGGGGGCCCCCAAGGGTTTAGGAGCGGCAGGAGGCCCCCTGCGTCGCAATGGGGGCCCCCCGGAGGGTCCTTTTTCTTTGTTTTCTAGTCCAAATAGCCCTAAAAGGGGCCCTCGGGGCCTTTGCCCAGTCAAGGGGGCCCCCTTTGCAGGAGCCCGCGGCGGGCCTGAGATGCCTCTCGTTCCTCCGCAGGTCAGCCACGGGGGGGGCCCCCCTCCTATTCAGGGCAGGCCTCAGGGGCCCCCTTGGGTGGGTGGGGGGCCCCCTGGGGGCCCCCCGCCCACCTCTCAAGGCCCTTGAGCTTCCTTGGGGGGCAGCAGGGGCCCCTGGGGGCCCCCCCTTTCCGGAGGGCCTGGGGGCCCCGGGCAGTGGGGGCCCTGGGGGTCTGCGGGGCCCTCCAGGGGGCATTCAAGGGGAGCAGCAGTCCATAGATTCCGTTAATAGGGGCCCCTATTCCTTTTCCTGGGGGCCCCACAGGCAGCTCAGGGGCCCCAGGGGCCCCCCCAAGGAGCGTCTTGTAGAGGCGGGGGGCCCCCAGGCCCCCACCGCCTACAGGGGCCCGGGGCCCCTGGGGGGCCCCTCATCAGGGGCAAAGCCCTGCAGCAGACAAGTCTCACTCAAGAGTCCTCTGCGAGAATCCTCAGCAGCAGCAGCAGCAGCAGCAGCAGCAGCAGCAGCCCCCCCAGGGCCCTGGGGGGCCCTCTTGAGCCCCACAGGACCTTCCGCCGCCCCGCCACCCGCAGCAGCAGCAGCAACAGCAGCAGCAGCAGCAGGCAGCGCAGCAGCTGCGGCGAAAGCAGCAAGAAGCAGTGCAGCAGCGCGGCCCTTGCTGCCGCCGCGCGCCAGGGGGGGGGGGCCCCCTTGGGGGCCCCCCAAGGGTTTGAAAGAGGGCCTCGAGGTCAATGCTGCATGCATTCGAGTGTGGGGTCGCTACGCGCTGCTGCGGCTGCTGCCAGAAGGCTGCAGGCCCTTAGAGGGGCCCGGGGGGCCCCCGGGGGCCCCCCGGGGGGCCCCCCGGGGGGCCCCACAAGAAGCTCTTGGGTTTCTTCATGTGTCTGAGCTAAGGAGGGAAGGGAGGCCCTTAACTGCTGCTGAACTTCGGACCATTGACCTCACTGCAGTCAGTCAGCGCCTCGCTGCTGCTGCTCCACTTGCTGCTGCTGCTGCTGCTGCTGCTGCAGTTGCTGCTGCTGCTGCACCTGCTGCTGTTGCTGCAGCGCCCCTTATTGGCAGGTCCCGTTTTGGTCTGGCAGCAGCGCGCGCCTCTTACTTGCTGCTGCCGTCTGCTTCCCTACAATGCCGCCGTTCCTGCTGCTGTTGCTGCATTTGCTGCTTCTGCTGCTGCTGCTGCTGCTGCTGCTGCTGCTATTCTGCTTCTCAGATCTTGTCAGTGGGGGCCATTTGCAAAGTGCTGCTTTTGAAGGCCCCCACTGCAGCCACTTTCCACAGGTGGCAGCTTTCCCTGGCTTTGCCAGCAGCCGAGGGGGCCCCCCAGGGGCCCCTACTGAAAAGCCCCCAGATGGCTTCTCAACCTGCTGCTGCTGCTGCTGCTGCTGCTGCTGCTGCTGCTGCTGCTGCTGCCCCCGCAGCAGGAGGGGCCCTCGACTCTGTGTCCCTGGAGCCGCCTGGCATGGGCGACGCTGCGCTGGCGCTGCCGGAGGCAGCTGAGGGGGCCCCTGAGGAGGGGCCCCTGCTGGTGGATGTTGGGGAGGCGGGCCTGGAGGGGCCCCCCGGGGGCCCCCTGGGGGCCCCCAGCAGCAGCAGCAGACGCCGCAGCAGCTCCTTCTCAAGAGCAGCAAAGGGGGGGGGGCCCCCAGAGAAAGGCGGGGGGCCCCGCGGCCGCAGGCCTGGGGGCAGCCGCAGGGCCTCGAGAGAAAGAGAAACAAAATCTGAATTAATTGCAACAAATGAAGAAGCAGAAGAAGAGGCCCTCTTAGAAGCTGCTGGAGTCTTCCGCAGCAAAGGCAGCAGCGGAAGTCCCGAACTCCCCAAGCAGCCTGCAGCAGCAGAGGCAGCAGCAGCAGCTGCTGCTGCAACAGAGCTAGCAGCATCATCAGATGCAGCAGCAGCAACAGAGCTACAAGCACCAGCAGACGCGGCACCAGCAACAGAGCTACCAGCAGCAGCAGCAGCAACAGAGCTACCAGCAGCAGCAGCAGCAACAGAGCTACAAGCACCAGCAGAAGCAGCAGCAGCAACAGAGCTAGCAGAGCTGGCAGGAGCAGCAGCACCAGCAGGTGCAGCGGCACCAGCAGGCGCAGCATCACCAGCAGCAGCAGCAGCAGCAGCGCCAGAAGGAGCAACAGCAGCACCAGTACCATCACCATTAGGAGCAGCAGAAGTCGGAGAAGCAGCAGGAACAGCAGCGCCAGCAGCAGCAGCAAGATTTGGAGAAGCAGCAGGAGCAGCAGAAGAAGCAGCAGCATCCCAGTCAGAGGCAAATGGGGCCCCGTTGCTGCAGGCAAAGGGAACAGGAAAGCGGCGAGGGCCCTCCACCAGCCGCGGGGGCCCCCTTGCTGCTTCGCTGCAGCAGCAGCAGCAGCAGCAGCAGCAGCAGCAGCAGCAGCAGGAGCCCCGGCCAGCAGTAGTGGCAGTGCTTGGGCATGTAGACCATGGCAAGACGACGCTGCTGGCCGCCCTGAAGCTCATGGGCCAGGGCAGGGGCCCCTTTGCCCCATCCAGCAAAGACAAGGGCCCCCGGGGGGCCCCCAGGGGGGCCCCCGGGGGGGCCCCCAGGGGGGCCCCCGGGGGGGCCCCCAGGGGGGGCCCCCTGGTGAAGGAAGCTGGCGGGATCACGCAGCGCATCGGGTGCTTTGAGGTAAAGACAGCCGCTCAATAGAATCAGGAAAAAATAAGAAAAGAACAGAAAAGTTTTGAGAAATAAATAAATCTATTTTGGAGATGCTGGAAATAAATTAAAGGCTAGAAGAGGCAGACAACCAATAAGGAAAAACAGCAGCAAATGACAAACAGGCAGACGCATTCTCCGACCTCGCTGCTGCTGCCGCTGCTGCTGCTGCTGCCGCTGCTGCTGCTGCTGCCGCTGCTGCTGCTGCTGCCGCTGCTGCCGCTGCTGCTGCTGCTGCCGCTGCTGCTGCTGCTGCTGCTGCTGCTGCTGTGCGTGTGGCCAGGTGCCGCTGCCGGAGTCCGTGTCTGCGTCTGCGCCTTACGTCACTTTTCTGGACACTCCTGGCCACGCAGCTTTTTCTTGCATGCGTTTTCGCGCTGCGCAAGCAGCAGATCTCGTGCTGCTGGCAGTAGCAGCAAACGAGGGGCTGCAGCAGGAAACGAAAACCTGCATAGAGGTATTCAAACTCCAGCTCTCGAGCCCCCCAGCTAACAAGCCAGCAGCTGCAAGGGTACAGCTTAGGGGGCCCCCCCCGACGGGGGGGGCCCCCTAAGCTGAGCCCAGCTTAGGGGCCCCCCCGACGGGGGGCCCCTAAGCTGGGCTCATTGGGGTTTAGCGCACAAGTCCCAGAAATTAAAATTAGTGTTTTGCGGTTAAGAGGATTTTGTTTGTTGAGTTGATTCTTTTCTCCCAGGCGTGCAAGGAGTTGAAAAACCCCCTTGTTGTTGTCATCACCAAGACTGACTTGGTGGAGAACCCTTTGGGGGGCCCCCCTGGGGTTCCCTCGGGGGGCCCCCCGGGGGCCCCCGGGGGCCCCCTGGTGGGCAGCGACTTCGTAGATTGCCCAGCAGGCGCAAAGGTCCTCGCAGAGCTTGCTGCTGCTGGCCTGCTGACGGAGCCCTTGGGGGGCCCCGTGCAGGTGGCAGCAGTGAGTGCCAGGGGCTTTTTGGAGGCCCAAATGGGGGCCCCTGGGGCCGATTTTTCCGGGAAAAAGACCCAATTGGAAAAGAAAAAGCAGCAGCAAACTGACAGATTTGGAATGCTGCATCTTTTGGAGTGCTTAGCGCTGCAGGCCGAGGAAATGGACCTCCAGGCCGCCCCAGAGGGCCCCGCCAGGGGCCTCGTCTTAGAAACAAACTGCAGCGCCAGCAACGGGGGCAGCGCCTCTCTGCTAATAAAACAGGGCACAATCAAGTGAGGCTTTGTGGGCCCCCAAGGGCTTTTCAAGGGGCCCCCAAGGGCTTTCCAGAGGGGCCCCCAAGGGCTTTCAAAGGGGCCCCCAAGGGCTTTTCAAAGGGGCCCCCAAGGGCTTTCAAAGGGGCCCCCAAGGGCTTTTCAAAGGGGCCCCCAAGGGCTTTCAAAGGGGCCCCCAAGGGCTTTTCAAAGGGGCCCCCAAGGGCTTTTCAGAGGGGCCCCCAAGCCTCGAAAGACCGCCACAGGGGCCCCCAAGGAGCCCTATGGGGGCGCACTGCAGGGGCAAGGGGCCTCTGTTGAGGCCTCCCCGAATCCCTTCAAGAGCCCCTTCTGGCTCTTGGCAGCAGCATCAGCTGCTGCTGCTGCTGCTGCTGCTGCTGCTGCTGCTGCTGCTGCCGCTCCTGCTGCTGCTGCTGCTCAGGCAGCAGCTAGTGTGGCTGCATGCTTCGCAGGGTTGGCGACTGGCTGGCAGCGGGGCCCTCGCTGTGCCGGGTGCGGCGGCTGGGCTGCGCAGCAGGGCTGGGGGGGGGCCCCCAGCAGCAGGGGGGGCCCCCACCCCGGCTGAGTGGCTTTGGAGTTTCCAAAGTTGTTGAAGTTTTTGGATTTGCTGCTGAGGATTTGCCGCCGCTGGGAGTCGAAGCTGCTGTCATGCCTTCAGAGGCGACGGCCAAGAAGCACCGAGAGGTGAGCGCCACGGCTCCGGCCTGCAGCTGCTGCAGCTGCTGCTACTGCTGCAGCTGCTGCAGCTGCTGCATCTGCTGCTGCTGCTGCAGCTGCTGCAGCTGCTGCTAGTGCTGCAGCCGCCTATTCCACTGCAGCTTCTCCTTCTGCCGCAGCTTCCGCTGCATCTGGCTGCAGATTCTGCTGCAGCTGGACGCAGCTGCCGATTCTGCTGCAGCTGCTGCTGCAGCTGCTGCAGCTGCTGCTGCAGCTGCTGCAGCTGCTGCAGCGTCAGCGGCAGGCGTAGGTGCAGCAGCAGCTGCAACAGCTCCTACAGAGCCCTGCGCGGATATGGCATCTACATAGGGGCTTTAAGAATGAAAATAATTTTCAACTTAATTTTGTATTTAAGTACAAAAGGGGAGCGCAGCAAGCAGAGCCACAAAGATGCGGTGCTGCTGCTGCTTCTAGTGCCCATGTTTGTGCTGCTGCTGCTGCTGCTGCTGCTGCTGCTGCTGCTGCTGCTGTTCGTGCAGAGGCTGTTGAACGAACAGGCGGCTACTGCAGCAGAAGCAGCAGCAGCAGAGGCACGAGAGCGCGCGTTTGCTCGGCTGCACGGACAGCTGCGAGAGGTGAGTGTGCAGTGGATTTATTCTTAAATTTTTATTTTTTGAATTTATTTTTTTTTAAAACAATTTATTTTGTTTGTTCAAAACAATTTGGCCAAAAGAGAAGGCGAGAAGAACAGAAGAGCCACAAGCAGCCAAAGAAGCAGCAACAAACCCAATGAGAAAGGCCAGGGAGAAGTGCTGCGCAGCAAAACCTGACTATTTGCTGCAGCAGCTTCTCCCATTTTGTGTCTTATTGTCTTTTGCTGCAGCACACTATTTTGCCAGTCACTGTGCGTGCGGGGGCCCAGGGCCCCGCAGCAGCAGTTGCTGCTGCAGTTGACGGGCTTGCTGCTGAGCTGGACCCTCTTTCGGGCACGTGGCTCCTGTGCTCCCCTGGGGGCCCCCCGGGGCCCCCAGGGTCTCGTCCAGGGGCCCCCCTGGGGGCCCCCCCAGGGGCCCCCGAAGAGGGGACCCGGGAAACCCCCCCAGAGGGGCCCCCAAGGGGGGCCCCTGGGGAGGCTGCGGAGGGCCCCGGAGGTGTACAGACACCGCAAGAAAGGCCACAAAGACTCGTGAAAGTGCTGAAAGCTTCTGCTGGCGAATGCCATTTGCAAGATGTGCAGCAGTGCAGAGACGAAGACGGAAGGGGGGGCTTGTTGGTGGCCTTCGACACCAAATGCAGCCGGGAAGCCAAGGCAAGCACATGCGCTTTCTGCCCTTTTAGCAGCAGCAGCAGCAGCAGCAGCTGTGCTGCGCATGCACCTTCTGTCCTTTTAGCAGCAGCAGCAGCAGCTGTGCTGCACATGCACCTTCTGTCCTTTTAGCAGCAGCAGCAGCAGCAGCAGCGCCTGTGCTGCTTCTTTTGCTGCTTTTCTCTTACCGGCTGCACTCCTGCGTTGTCTATTGTGGCTTTTTTGCTGCTGGCGTTTGTGGGGCATTTGTGCTGCTGCTGCAGCAAGCAGCAGAGGCTGCTCAAGTGCAAATAGTGCAAACTCGAGTCATTTATGATGTAATTGAGGCAGTGCAGCAGCGGCTTCTTTCCCACTCTCTCTTTGGGGCCCCCCCAGCAGCAGCAGGGGCCCCGGGGGCCCCCGATGGACCCGGAAAAGACTCAGAAGATCTGGCAGAGTTGGCAGTTAAAAAAGTATTCCGCTTGTCGCATGTAAGTCGCCCGTAGCTCCGACCTGCACGTACACTGCAGCCTCAGCCGAAGTGTACGTACACCCGAACAGCCGCTGCTGCTGCTCCAAAACGGAGCCCTGCTGAGGCTTCTGGCAAAGTCGGAATACTTCAAATTGCACTTTTTAGTTGAAATTCGATTCCTAGGCTTCACATTAAGCATTTTAAATGCATTTATTTGATTTTTTCCATTTCGAAACACCCAAAAGGTCTTTTTCAAACACCTTTTTCGCTTTTTTTGCTGCTGCATGCATGCAGGGAGTTGTGGTGGCTGGCTGTGATGTCTTACGTGGAAAGCTGACAAAGGGAGACCTCGTGGGCATTTCCAGAGAAGGCCGAAAGTTGAAGGAAGTAAGAAACTGCAAAAGAAGCCCCTAGGGGGCCCCCAATATTCGGCTTTGGGGAGTTTCGGGGGCCCCCCACCCCAGCCCTTATTAGATAACTATCGCTGTGCAGCACAGCTTTAAACCCTAAAACCCTAAGCCCTAAACCCTCAGGGTTTAGAGTTTAGGGTTTTAGGGTTTGGGGTGGTGTCGAATGTTTGTGAGCGGGGAGTAGATATACTTGCAACAATGCAGGCAGAGTTTGCTACAGACAGGCTCCACTTGGGGCTGCATGCGCATGCATGGAGATGCATGCGCATGCATGCACTTGCATGCGCATGCATGGACATGCATGCGCATGCATGCGCTTGCATGCGCATGCATGTGCATGCATGCGCTTTTCTTTACAGGCCGCTCGCGTGGTGTCGCTGAAAGTGGGGAAGGAGGCGAAGGACTTTGTCACTTTTCCCTCTGAGTGTGGAGTGGTTTGTGAGGGTTTTAAAGACTGGCAAATCGGCGATAGACTCACAGCCACTAGCAGCCAAGAAAAAAAGCCCAAAGGGCCCACTTAAATGCCCTTTTAGGGGCCCCTAAGCCTCAAAGAAAACCCCCAAAAGGCCCACTTAAATTCCCTTCTAGGAGCCCCGAAACCCCCAAAGAAAACCCCCCAAAGGTCCGCTTAAATGCCCTTTTAGGGGCCCCTCATCCGCCAGAAAACACCGCCAAAATGCTTTCTTGAATGCCCTTCTAGGGGCCCCTAACTCCCCAAGAAAGCCCCCAAAAGGCCCACTTAAATGCCCTTTTAGGGGCCCCTCATCCACCAGAGAAAACCCCCAAAGGGGCCTTCTAGGGGCCCCTCATCCGCCCCGTTTAAGCGCCCAAAGAGCCTCGCAGGAGCTGCCCTTGGGGCTGCAGAAGAAGCTTCTTCAGAGAAGCCCCGAAGGCCTCCTGTGGGGCCCTTTTGCTGGCCCAAAAGGGGCTCACAAAGGCCCTCTAGTTGGCTTTTTAGAGGGCCTTTTGCTGCTCCAGGCAGCCCAGCCACACTCAATGAGGGCTATATGAGGCAGCCATCTCAAGGAGCGAAGAGAAGGGGTTTTTCTGCATCTTTAAAGCACATTTGTGGGGCTGGTGGTTCTGGTTTTAAATCTTTCGTGTTCAGGC
This sequence comes from Eimeria necatrix, assembly GCF_000499385.1. Taxonomy (NCBI): domain Eukaryota; phylum Apicomplexa; class Conoidasida; order Eucoccidiorida; family Eimeriidae; genus Eimeria; species Eimeria necatrix. Next base: position 82,420 of record NW_013651976.1, read on the forward strand.
TCGTCTGTACATACACCGCAGGCTTGTCTGTACATACACTCCAATGGAGTGTACATACACTCCAATGGTCTCAGTCGCTTTCGCCGTTTCTTTTTCAATTGTGCAGCAGAACACTGGGCGGTGTTTCCGAGTTGTCTATTTGTCGCACTTTTCTTCTTTTTTGGCTTTCTGTAACTACTCAAATGGCGCAGTAACATTTTCAAACTTCTGTGCATCTGGGGCTAAGCACGAAGGCCACTGGCCAGCTATTTGGGTCTTTAATTTTTTCCAAGTCCAAAAAAGTATAAAAATTTTTCTCAAGTGCACACAGCCATCAACACATGTAACTCTGGCCTCTAGACTCCTCTGCAGGCACTTGGCAATTACTTAGAATGCGCCTTTGGGGGGAGGTCCAGTGGTCTCTTAGGCCCAGAAGAGGCATTTAAGCAGCAGTGGCTTAGTGGGCTTAAGACAGTGCGGCTTATATAAGGACTTTTTAGAGTTTCTGCGAGCTTTTAACTGCAATAGGGCCCAAAACTCCTTGGGGGTGCTGCTGGTGGACTCTTATGTAATAGAGAACGCAGGGAGAAGTTGCAGATTAAAGACAGAGTGGCTAACAAAGAGAAAAAAGATATTTTCAGTTCTTAAGGTGAAGAGGGGCAGTGCAGAGGCGTATTGCACTTGTGCACATACTCGCAGCCAGACACAAGGCACACTCAGCCAGTGGCGCCCTCATGAGGTGCAAAAAGACACCAAGTCTGAAACAAATAGTAATTAGTTTTGAAAAATTCAATTAAAAACTTTGTTCGGGTGTAAATAATCCACGTAGACCTGGGATTGTAGCTGCTGCTCTGCATGCAGATCGGGCATGCATCTTGCAAGAAGCCGATTTGGCTGTCGAGTGTCGGCAGTGGCTTCCCCCGTTAAATGAAGTGCGCATTAAATGTTTATTACATTTGAATGATAATAGTTTTTGAAAATAAATCAAACCTATGCGAAAATCGCTGCATTCGGCTCGCTTTCTTCGCGCCGCGACCCCTCCGGCTGACTGACTCCGCAGTCACTGCCGGTCTATGCGAGTCGATCTCTCTATTCCGCGGTTTTTTGCATCTTATTTTGTTTCTTCAACGAAATTTCAAAATGAAAAAAGGATTTTTGGCTTCCGATGACCCGAGATGTTCGAAAATTCGCCCTCCGCAGCGCCAGTCGCCCAAAACGCCGGATGGAAAGGTAACCCCCTACACACCGCTAGAATGCCCTTTTCCTGCGTTCTTTTTCTAAATAATTTATAGTGGAAGTGTGTTTATTTGTTATTATTTATTAATTATCTCAATAATCCGCGAAAACGCGTCAACAGCCGCCAGCTGCTTTCGGGGCGTATCGACCACCCTTGCCAGCCAAAGGCAGCTGCCGTCTTTGCTGAAATCCCACAAATTAATCCCCCTGCCTTTGACTCATCTTTTGTTTTATTTTCCATTATTAGACTTTCTTTCCATTCGTGAAAATAGCCTCTAAGACGCCTCCACGCAGTGCGCACACAGCGCGGCCTCAGGTGTTGCAAAAAACTTGAACTAAAACTGAAAACAAGGAAGAAATAGGATTTTAAATGCCCATTTTTCCACATAAGTTGGCCGTTTTATTTAAAAGCATTCAATTTGCATGTCTTTTATTTGTCTGTCTTTCTATTTCCTTCCTGAACTCTTGGTTTGTGTGTGTGTGACTGTCTGGCCGTTTCCCGGGGCCGTTTCTTCGCGTTTCTGTCCTTTTTGTTTATTTAACAAAACAACTTTCTTTTAAAAGGGTTTTTAATTTAATTAGCTTTTGTTAAATTGATTTCTGGGCAATTAACGGAGCAAGTTGCAAACCTTGTGCGCAGCGCAGCTCCAACTTAGCGAGATTTTCCTAATCTTCATGTTCGAAAGGACTTACTTCTTTATTTAACTTTATTTCTGAGCCAATGTTTTATTCAAAATGTTTAATGGCAACTATTTCTTAGCAAATCCAGACTCTGCTGCAGCACAGTTCATCTTTCTTGCAACAGTTCATCTCTTTTTTCGTGAAGTTCAGTTCTTTTTGTTGAGTTTTATTCCAGATTTGTTTTCTTTTTTCCTCTTTTTTGTCTTTAGTACACATTTGACCATTTTGAACTCGAAAGATATTTGGGAAATGGAAATTTTTCGGAAGTTTTCGAAGTCACCGAAAAAGGAACCACCAACACCTACGCGCTGAAAGTCTTCAACAGGGTAAACTCCAAACGACAGTCTTCTTGCCAATTAATTAAATACTTGAATTTAAATTAATTAATTAATTAATTAATTAATTAATTAATTAATTAATTAATTCTTTTCTCTTTTAATTGCTCAGCCATATGGTTGTTCCAGCCGCAGCTGTGAGTCTTTTGATGCCAGAGTGACCCAAAAGAACAGAGGATGCTCTTTCTGAGTTCAACTTTAGAAATATAAACAAATATAAACAAATATTTATATAAATTGAATTAAAAAACAGAAAATAAAACATATATTCAAAGAAATAATTAATTCCGAGATTCTTGACATTGGAATGTTTCAAACCCTCCTAAGTTTGTTCATGTTTTCTTTTATTATTTGCATTTCTGCGCCTCGAGATCACCGAATTTGCATCCAATTCAACTTTTTATTTTTTAATTTTATTTTTTTTAATTTTAAAACACCAAAGTTGAACTTGTTTTGCCTTTACTTTAATGAATGCAAAATGCCTTCTGTGGATTTCATTTATCTTTTTCTTTTGGTCTTTTGCATTTCTTCAAAAATGCCTGAGCAGCCGATCTTGAGTTCTATTTCTTTTTGTCTTTTATTTCTTTTTGGATTTCTTTTGCTTTTAAAAGGATAAATTACTTTTCTGAGTTTGTTCTGTTCCCGTTGCACCTGTGCTGTTCCTGCTGCACTTGTGCTGTTCCTGCTGCACTTGTGCTGCTGCTGCTGCTACTGCACTTGTGCTGCTGCTGCTGCTACTGAACTTGTGCTGCTGCTGCTGCTGCGCCTGTGCTGCTGCTGCTGCACCTGTGCTGCTGCTGCTGCACTTGTGCTGCTGCTGCTGCTGCACTTGTGCTGCTGCTGTTGCTGCTGCTGCACTTGTGCTGCTGCTGCTGCACTTGCTGCTGCTGCACTTGCTGCTGCTGCTGCTGCACCTGTGCTGCTGCGCAGAGCGACGTGATGCGGCTGAACAAAGTGGCCGACGTGCGGATGGAGCGCCACGCAATGCTGCGTTTGAACGAGCCGGGCCATCCAAATGTGGTTCGTTTGGTGGACACTTTCAAAGACGAGTTCCGCGTTTGTTTTCTTTACCAACTTGCAGAGTGAGCGGTGCATGCACGCGTGCATGCAACTTGCATGCGCGCAAAAACGCATGCGTTTTGCGCATGCATGCACAAAATGCATGCAAAAATGCATGCATTTTGCGCATGCATGCACAAAATGCATGCAAAAATGCATCATTTTGTGCATGCATGCAAGAAATGCATGCAAAAATGCATGCATTTTGTGCATGCATGCAAGAAATGCATGCAAAAATGCATGCATGCAGGTTCTACAGCGTTGGCAGTTTGGCCTGCGCCTGCGCAGGGTTGGCGTGGTTGGGGGTGGCAGCTCAAGTTATCTCGACTTGGCGAATAATAATTGAATATTTTTGCAAATATATTATTATTTATTATTATTTTTTTGCATTATTCTGCTTTAGAGGGGGAGAACTGTGGGATCACGTCAAGTTCGCGGGCATCCTGGACAAGCAGTGGGCCTTGGCCATCATAGCGCAGCTTGTCTCAGCGCTGGAGTACATACACTCCAAAAACATAGTGCACAGAGATTTGAAGGTGAGAGAATTCATTTAAAACTAATAAGAGTTTAGAGGCCCCAGAACACTTTTCAGATGTGTTTAGGGGCCCCCAGGACTCACTGACACTTCGAAAAACCTCGAATATATCCAAATCTCCTGTGGGCTGCTCGGGGGGGCCCCAGGGGCCCCTAGGGGCCCCCAAGGCCTCGAAGTGCCCTCAATCTTTGAAGGCCTTTTCGAGCCTTTTGGGGCTTTTGGGATCTTTAAGGAGTTTCTTGAGCTTCTTGAGGGTTTTAAGGGCCTTAGGGATTTACTTTGGGCTTTGGGGGCCCCGCTGGCCTTTCATCCCCAGCCTGCATGCGTATGGACCACTGGACCCTTTAAAGCAGAACCAGAGGGGCCCCAAGGGCTCCACAGGACGGGGGGGCGCCCTTCACGCAGCAGCAGCACCCAGCAGCAGCAGCAGCAGCAGCAGCAGCAGCAGCAGCAGCAGCAGCAGCGGCAGTGCAAGCCGCAGCGGAGCGTCATACGGGGCCCCGTGGGGCAGCTTCGAAGGCGTTTGATGCTTTTAAATGATGAAGTCCTTTTTTTGTTTTTGTTTTTTGTCTTTTCCTTGCATGGGGTTTATATGGGGCAGTTTTGGCTGTGGCTTGTTCCGCGGAAAACTTGAGCTTCCTGCTGCTGCTGCTGCTGCTGCTGCTGCTGCTGCTGCTGCTGCTGCTGCTGCTGCTGCTGCTGCTGCAGGCTGAAAATATTGTCTTGAGCCGCGAGGGTCTTATTAAAATAATCGACTTCGGCAGTGCCATGGACTTAGACCACCCCGAGGTGGAGGCGCCGGGGCTGGGGGCCCGCACGCCCGCGGTGGCAGGGAGTCTTGGGGGTGGCCTCAGGTGAAGATTTGGAGTTTATTTGATCCATTTGGACATTTTTGAAGATTTTAAATCAATTTAATTCATTCAAACATTTATTTATGCAGTATTTCTACTTGCAGTTTGAAATAATTGGTTTAATAGTGCTCTTGCTGAGCTCGTTTGGTCAAAAATGTGCAGCGCCGCGGGCTAAAGTTCGCGAGTTGCGCATGCAGGCTGTAGCTAAGTGCACAGATATGACTTTTCTGTTTTTCTAGTCTAAATATAGTTATAATTAATGCAATTAATGCAATTAATTGTGCCAAACTGAAGCTCCCCGAGTGCCCCCATGCATCTGCCTTGATTAATGCTGAAATTTTGTTTATTTAGTGCTATTTAATTTGTATGTAAGATTACAACGCGGGTCAGCGCGGCTGCCGATCTCGCTTCAAAAGAGGAATTAAATCCCAAATTTAATAATTTAAAACCTTTTTTCGCAAATTTAATATTATTTTTGTCCTTTTTAGCCGCTTAATCGCAAAAATGCATGCAGTCCGTTTTTGCTGCAGCCGCAGAGCCATCCGCCGGCCCACTTTTCAACACTTTGTCGGCACTCCCCAATTCATGGCGCCGGAGGCAATTAAAAACAAAGACAGCGGAAAGCTGAGAGATCTTTGGAGTCTCGGGTGCACAATTTATCAGATTCTGACGGGTGAGTTCTTTGCTGCGCGCTGCAGCAAAAAAAAAGTTGAATTGCTGCATTCCGGGCGCCAGATCGGGATCTTGGCAGCGGGAAACTTGCCCGAGTTGCCTCTTTTGAGAGGAAATTGAATCATTTGAATCAAAAAGGAGTTTTTTTTTAATCTTTTAATGCAAATTTGCGTTAAAAATACCCATTATGGCACTGTAGTCTTCACCCGTGAGCCTAACTCACCTATGCGCATGTGCACGAAAACTCCCAAGTCCTTTTGTTTGTCAGCGCCCTCATATGCATTTAAAAAAGATGTTTATTTGCTGCTGTCTACTTTGAGAGCTTGTGGAGTTGCCAACGCACGCTTTTGAATTCTCATTTTATTTCTTTTTCCATTTCCTGCAGGCACTCCTCCCTTTGGCGGCTCTACGGACTATTTCATCTTGTTGCGCGTGAGAAGAGGAACAAATTTATTTCGCATTTTGTCTTTTTGTTTCTTAAATCCGGTTTTTGTGACTGAGTGCCCCAGCGCAAGCTTGTTGTTGACTCAATCTACATTCTTTCTCGCGCAGTTTGTGCTGCATTTGTGCATTTCTTCAACTCTTTTCTTATGCCGCCACTGCCAGCTGAACAAACAGTTTAAAGGCAATGCAAAACTCAAGAAGTTCTTTCGATTTATTAGCAGCACGAGTGCAGCAGCCAGCAAGCTTTCCACTAAAGCGGCTCAGTTCGCAGACTTAAGAACAGGCAAAAATGGCGCTTTGCACACAAATATGTGTGTGCTATATTTGTTTTTACTTAAATACATCTTTATTTTGTTAAAATATGCATTTCTGTCTTCACAAAGATGAAAATGCAGCTTTATGTTCATAAAGATGTGGCTATTCAGGCGTTTGTGCTTATTTGCATCAGCAAGAGCATCTGCGTGAAGAGCGGAGCCTGCTTGCCATTATAATATATATATACATTTATTTATTTATTTATTTATTTATTTATTTATTTATTTTTATTTAATTTGTTCAGGTAGAATCTGGGGCTTTAGAGTTTCCGCCAGACTTTGACCCGCTGGCTCGCGACTTGGTGGAGCGGCTGCTGGTGGCGGAGCCGTCTCAGCGTCTGGGCGCAAAGGGCTTTGAAGAAATAAAACAACATCCTTATTTTGGATCTTGTTTTGATTTGAATTCGAATTGCAAGTTGGGATTTAACTTCAAGTTCAACTTGGAAGACAAACAGATGAAGCGGCGGCTGTTTCCGCCGCTGCAGGAGCTGTGCATGCGCAGCGTGCTGAAGCGCTTCCACGCGCTGCTCGAAAGCGAAATGGACAAAACTCGACAAGAAAAATACAAAAGTGATTTACATAAAAGAAGAAAAAGAAAAACAACAAAGCGAGCCAACAACACAAGACACAAGCAGCAGCGCCGCCGCAGAAGCCGAGAGCAAAAGAGAAGAAGAAGCCGAGACGCAGAAACGCACAGACTCGCCCGAAGAAAAAGAAAAACAACAAAGCGAGCCAACAACACAAGACACAAGCAGCAGCGCCGCCGCAGAAGCCGAGAGCAAAAGAGAAGAAGAAGCCGAGACGCAGAAACGCACAGACTCGCCCTCAGCCAGCAGCAGCAGCAGCAGCAGCAGCAGCACGAACGGCAGCAGCAGCAGCAGCACGAACGGCAGCAGCATCCGCAGCAGCAGCAGCAGCAGCAGCAGCAGCAGCGGCGGCGTGCTGGGGGAAGGCCTGCTGGACTTGTTGGTGCCAGTGTGTGTGCGCGAGGGGGCCCGCAAAGGCCCGCACAGCCACTTGCGGCTGTTAGTCGAGCGGCTGCAGTACTGCCTCGAGAGCCAGCGGCAGCAATTTGCCAGCGAGTGCAAACTCGCTGAAGACTGGGCCAAACGCCACGCCCAGGGGCCCCCCGCGAGCGCCGCTGAGACGGAGTCCGAGGCGGAGGGGGGGGGGGCAGAGGCAGCCGCGGCTGCGGGGAAAAGAACGGCCGAGCAGTGACG
>NW_013651977.1:2500-10285 GCF_000499385.1 Eimeria necatrix
GCAGCTGCTGCAGCTGCGGAGGGCGTTTGCTGCAGCGCAGCAGCAGCAGCAGCAGCAGCAGCGGCAGCAGCAGATACAGCTGAAAGTGCTGTATGTACACACGACAGCAGCAGCAGCAGCAGCAACTCCAGTTTCTAGCTTTGCTGCTCCTCTCCTGGGGCTCCGTCTAGCGCAGGCACTGCAGCGCAGCAGCAGCAGCAGCAGCAGCAGCAGCAACAGCAGCAGCAGCAGCGGCTCCGCAGTGGTGTTCGTTGTTGACGGTCTGGAGGCTCACGAGGCAGCAGCAGCAGCTGCTGCAGCGCAGCAGCAGCAGCTGCTGCTGCCAGGAGACACAGGAACTGTGACCCCACTTTGTCTCCTTCCCTCTATATATGGAATTCTTGCATGCGACGAGCAGCAAACAGCAGCAGCAGCTCAGCAGCAGCAGCAGCAGCAGCAGCAGCAGCAGCAGCAGCAGCAGCAGCAGCAGCAGCAGAGCAGGCTCATGCCCCTTACCCGCATCTTCTCCATTCACACAGAAGATGCTGCAGCAGCAACAGCAGCAGCAGCAGCAACAGTAGCAGCAGGCAGCACGTGCCCAGGTGCTGCTGCTGCTGCTGCTCTTGCGCCTCTGGCTACTGCATGCATTCCTTTTTGCTGCCTCCCCACAGGCACGCGCCGCAGCAGCAGCAGCAGCAGCAGCAGCAGCAGCAGCAGCAGCAGCGGAGCGCTGCTGCCGTCAATCGACTGGCCGATGCTGCTGCAGCAGTCTCCTCATTGGGCCCTTGCAGATTCGTTTGCTGCTCTCTGCAGCTGCTGCTTCTCCCCAGCTTTTGCTGCTGCTGCTGCTGCTGCTGCGGAGGTGCAGCAGCAGCAGCAGCAGTTGCTTACTGCTGCTGAATCGCTGCTCCGGGCGAGCCGCTGCAGCAGCAGCTACTGCAGCCGCGCTGCAGCAGCAGCAGCGCAGCCGCTGCTGCTGCGAATTGCTGCTGCTGCTTTTCTCTGGCAGCAGCAGCAACTGCAGCAGCAGGGCTCCCGGCAGCAGCTGCTGCAGCAGCTGCGCATGCAGCTAGAAGACTATGAAGCAGCAGAACTCAGCAGCCTGCAGTCTGCTGCTGCTGCTGTTGCTGTGCTGCAGCAGCAGCCGCTGCTGTTCCGCTCCCCCCCCGAGCAGCTGCTGCTGCTCCGCGCCGCAGCGTTCTACTTCTTTGGGCCCCACACCAGCAGCAGCAGCAGCAGCAGCAGCAGCAGCAGCAGCAGGGATCGGGTGCAGCAAGCAGCAGCATTTGCGCAGCAGCTGCTGCAGCAGTTCCCTGCTGCCTATCCGCTGCTGTGGGAGGAGCTGCAGGACCATCTGTCTCGAGACGCAGCAGCAACAGCAGCAGCAGCAGCAGCAGCAACAGCAGCAGCAGCAGCAGCACCAGCTGCTGCTGCACTGCAGCAGCAGCAAGACCCCCGCGAGGCTGCTGCTGCTGCTCTTCTGCTGCTGCGCAAAACTGACGAAGCCCTCTTGTCTCTTAGAGAGGATTTCCCTCTTACCCGGACTTTTTAAATAAAATAAAATAATTAAATTAATTAAATTAATTTAATTAGTTAATTTAAATTAATTAAATTAATTAATTTAATTAATTTAAATTAATTAAATTAACTAATTAAATTAAATTAATTTAATTATTTGAAGTCTAATAAGGGGCTTTGCTGCGCGGGGGGCCCCCGGGGGCCCCCAGGGGCCCCCAGGGGCCCCTGTGCATTTGCTGCTGCTTCTGGCTAGCTGCCTCCAAACCCTAAACCCTAAACCCTAAACCCTAAACCCTAAACCCTCGAGGCCGCAGCTTTCCCCTTAGTTAAGCGTCTATCAAAAGTGTTTTGCTGCACTGAAGGAGCAGCAAATCCAAAGAGGCGCATGCAAACGCGCTGCTGCCTCTTTTGCTGCAGCAGCTGCTGCAGCAGCTGCAGCAGCTGCAGCAGCAGCAGCTGCAGCAGCAGCAGCTGCAGCAGCAGCTGCAGCAGCATCTGCAGCATCAGCTACAGCAGCTGCTGCTGCCTTGCGGAGGCACAACCACACGCAGCAGCAGCAGCAGCTGCTGCTGCTGCTAGACAGCTTTTCTAATTTGGCCATACACTCGCTGCTGCTGCTGCTGCTGCCGCTGCTGCTGCTGCGCTGCTGCCGCCGCCGGCGAGCCCCTAAGCAGCAGCAGCAGCAGCAGCAGGAACAGCAGCAGCAGCAGCAGCAGGAACAGCAGCAGCAGCACTGCTGCGTCTCCCGCACCTGCAGCCGTACCGCGCCGGCTCCGCCGCCGCCACCGCAGCAGCACCAGCAGCAGCAGCAGCAGCAGCAGCAGCAGCAGCTGCTGCTGCTGCTGCTGCTGCTGCTGCTTAGTCATCAAATAAGCTGCGAGGAGCAGCACCTGTGGGCTGCGGCTCTGCGAAAATGCTGCTGGGGCCCCCAGCCTTTATTAAAGAAGACATGAGGGTTTGGTGTTTTTGCTGCAGCTGCTGCTTCCTTTCTTTTTGCTGCTGCTCCCTGCGCTGCCTCTCTTCTTGCTGCTGCTGCTGCAGCAGCAGCAGCCGCCGCTGCTCCTGCTCGCGCTGCTGCTGCAGCAGCTCCTGCTGCCGCCGCTCCTCCGCCAGGCGCTGCTGCAGCAGCAGCTGCTGCTGCTGCTGCTGCTGCTGCAGCAAGGCCTCGCTGCTCGCCCCGTTTGCTGCTGCTGGCGAACATGGAGGAGACACAATGTGTCCCCTTCTGAAGCCCCTTCTTGCTGCGTCGCTGCTGCTGCCTGCTGCTGCTGCTGCTGCTGCTGCTGCTGCAGTCGCTGCTGCTGCGGTCTCCACGCAGCCCCGCCCGGACTGCAGGGCCCCCAGCAGCTGCTGCAGCAGCTGCTGCGCACTCTTCTGCTGCTGCAGCACCTGCTGCAGCAGCGCTTCCTGCTGCTGCTGCTGCTGCCGCATCTCCTTCATGTCAGCAGCTAAACGGTCCACAGCAGCAGCAACAGACTCTCCCCCGCATGCACACACTGACGGCTGCTGCTGCTGCTGCTGCTGCAGACGCATGCGGCTCATCTGTTCAGCTGCTGCTGCCTGCTGCTGCTGCATTGCTGCTGCTGCAGCACGCGCATTGGTCCCTGCTGCTCCATGGTCTGCTGCTGCTGCTGTTGTGGGGTCTGGCGCGTCTCGCCAGTCGTCTAGGAGGCTCTCACCTGCTGCTGCTGCAGCTGCTGCAGTTCCTGCTGCTGCTGCTGGGTCTGCTGCAGCAGCAGCAGCACCCCTCAGGGGGCCCCCATAGTAAGACTCCTCAGGGCTGCTGCTGCTGCTGCTGTGGCGGGCCACAGGGTCTCCGAAGTCTTCCTCAGCCAAGAAGGGCCCCTCTTCTTGCTGAAGCGCAGCAGCAGCAAACCCGTCAGCAGCAGCAGCAGCAGCAGCAGGAGCAGCAGGAGCTGCTGCTGCTGCTGCGGCCTCGGGAACAGCCCCCGGGCAGGGACGCAGCAGCGGTGGGGACATGTGGGGAGGCGGTGTGCCGGCCGGCGTAGCCCCAGCAGCAGCAGCAGCAGCAGCAGCAGCGGCTGCTGCTGCTGCTGCTGCTGCTGCTGCAGGGTTTTGCTGCTCTGCAGCACCGAGAGTCGGGCGGGTCCAGGCCCTCCCCTCTTCGGGGAACGCGGAGTGCATGGCGGCGGTTTGGGGTGTACGTACACCTCAAATTAGGGTTTAGGGTTTCGGCGTCTGGGGCTCCTTGGGGGCCCCCTGGGGCCCCGGGCAGCTGCGGGGGGCCTCTGCTGCTGCTGCAGCAGACCAGTGGTCAGCTGGTGGTCCACTGACACGCGGCGCTGCGGCGGTGCTGCTGCTGCAGCAGCAGCAGGGGCTCGGGGGCTCTGCAGCAGCGCAGCAGCAGCAAAACAGAAACGCCTCGCGGGGGTTATTTTCTCACTTGAAGAAACAAAATCTAAAAAAGAAATTCCAAAAAGATAAACCAGACACTCCGAACTGCAGCGGCGAGGCCTGCTGCTCGCAGACACAGGCGCTGGGGCCCCTGCTGCTGCTGCTGCTGCTGCTGCTGCTGCTGCTGCAGGGCTGCTGTGCTCGGGCGTCTGTGTGTCTGCTGCAGCAAAACCAATCAACTAATTTTTAATTTATTTATAATCTTTTAATTTTCATGTTTATAAAAAGAATAAAACAAATAAATGAACTGAGGCTTCCCTCGGCATCGCTCGGCGCCGCAGCGCCGTCGCCAGGTGTATAGGCAGCTCCGGGTGTATGTACACCTCGCAGGTCTTGTCTGAAAGAATCTGAAAATATATTTTTGTGCTGCTGCAGCAGCAGCAGCAAAGAATCTTCTGCTGTTTGTGTCACTTCGCGGGTCAGAAACAGCAGCAGCAGCAGCGGCAGCAACTGCTGCTGCGGCTGCTGTTGAGCAATCCAGCAACTGCTGCTGCTGCTGCAGCAACTCCCTGCTGCCGCTGTTGCAGCAACTCCTGCTGCTGCTGCTGCTGCTGCAGGCATGCTGCTGCTGGCAGCAGACTCACAGAGACACAGGTGGCAGCGCCGGAACCGCAGCTAGCTGCTGCAGCACGTTGCAGCTGCTGCAGGTCCTGCTGCTGCAGCAGGCTGCAGCTGCTGCAGGTCCTGCTGCTGCAGCAGGCTGCAGCTGCTGCAGGTCCTGCTGCTGCACCTAGCTGAAGCTCCTGCTGCTGCATGTAGCTGTTGCTGCTGCAGATGTTGCTGTTACTCCTGCAGCTGTTCCTGCTGCATGCACGTGCTGCTGCTCCTGCTGCTACAGTACCCCTATTCCTGCTGCTGCTGCTGCTGCTGCTGCTGCTGCTGCTGCTGCTGATCAAGTGCTGCTAGAGACGAACTACCTATTGCACGGAAGTCTCTCAGTCTGTTGCCAGCGTTGCTGCTGCTGCTGCTGCTGTTGCTGCTCTGTTGCTGCTGCTGCTCTGTTGCTGCCAGTGCACCGGCAGCAGCAGCAGCAGCAACAGCAGCTAGCAACTGCTGCTGTACTTGCAGCAGCAGCAGCAGGGGAAGCAACGAAGACCCCGCGCATGCCGCTGCTGCTGCGTGGCAGGCAGCAGCAGCAGCAGCAGCAGCAGCAGCTACCTGAGGCCTTAAAGTTGGGATTGAATTAATTAGAATAATCAGAAAAGACAAAAGACAAAGACAAGAAAAAAGAAACTCCCTTCATTCCCTTCAAATCACAAACCAGCCCTAAAACGCATGCAGCATGCATGCAGCTCGAGTGACCTCTGCTGCTGCTGCTGCTGCTGCTGCTGCTGCTGCTGCTTCTGTTGCAGTGCTGCTGCTGCAGTGCTGCTGCTGCAGGGCCGCTTCTGCAGGACTGCTGCCACGATCGCGCGACGTGTTGCTGTGCCGTCTGCTGCTGCTGCTGCTGCTGCTGCTGCTGCTGCTGCTGCTGCTGCAGCTGGCCTTCCTTGCAGCAGCAAAATCACTTCCTCAGCAGCTATTTGCAATTATCAATTTTAAACTGTCCCTAAAAAAGCCAAGAGGAGACGAAGCAGCAGCTGAAGCAGCACTACTCAATCTTTACTCACAAATAGACCCATGCGTAGGCTGCTGCTGCTGCTGCTGCTGCTGCTGCTGCTGCTGTTGCTGCTTCGGTGCCGCTGCTGCTGCTGCTGCAGTGCCGCAGCTGTTGCAGTGCCACCGTTGCTGCTGCGCCGTTGCTGCTGCTGCTGCTGCTGCATTCTTGCAGGATTAACGCGCGCGTTTGCGTTTTGCTGCTGGTTCTTTTGTGTCTTTTGCTGCTTCTTTTGTTGCTGCTGCTTCTTTTTGCTTCTTGTCTTTTGTCTCTATTTTTCTTTTCTTTTTGTCTTCTTTTGCATCTGCTGCTGCGTCTCTTTCTTTGCTGCTGCCCTTCTCCAATGGCTGCTCCTGTCCCTTCCTGCTGCGCTTCGCTCGGCTATTGGGCTCCTGCTGCTGCTGCTGCTGCTGCTGCTGCTGCTGCTGCTGCTGCTGCTTTGCTGCTGCGTCTTCGCCCTTAGAAGCCTCCTTGCCGTTTGCTTTGCTGCTCTTTTCCTTTTTGCTTCTTCCTTTTTCTTCTTTTGCTGTTTGCTGCTTCTCCTGCCCCTCTGCTGCTTGCTTGCTGCTGCTCCCAGCAGCAGCAGCAGCAGCAGCAGCAGCAGCAGGAGCGTCTTTGGGGGCCTTGTGTCTCTTGCCGCCCTTCTCCGGCTCTTCCGCTGCTTGCTTGCTGCTGCCCTTGCTGCTCTTAGCAGCAGCAGCAGCAGCAGCAGCAGCAGCAGCAGCAGCATCAGGGCCTGGGGAAGCCTGTCTTTTGTTTTTTCCGGGAGTGGGGATTTTTCTTTTTTTGAATTCTCCTGTGTCTTTATTTGCTTCGTTTGTTATTTCTTTATTTGCTTCCTTTTTTGCTTCTTTGGAATTTCTTTTTATTTCTTTTGCTGCTTTAGTTTCCTTTTTGCTTCTTTCTCTCTTCGATTCCGGGCTGCTGCTGCTGCTGCTGCTGCTGCTGCGGCGGCTGCTGCTGCTGCGGCGGCTGCTGCTGCTGCGGCCCCTACCGCGTCCTCCGCTGCTCTCAGTCTTCGTGCTGCTCTTCTTCCCTGCTGCTGCTGCTGCTGCTGCTGCTGCTGCTGCTTTCTTGTCGGTTGCTTCTGGGGAGCTGCTGCGCCTGCTGGAGCCTCTGCTGCCTCTGCTGCTGCTGCGTCTGCTGCCTTCGCTGGCCCTGCTGCTGCTGCGGGACCTGCTGCTGCGGCTGTTGCGGTTGCTGCCGCTTCTGCTTCTGCGGCTGCTGTTGCTGCTGCTGCGGCTGCTGCTGTTGCTGCCTGCTTCTCTTTTAGGGCTGCCGCCCTCGCTGGCACTCCGCTTGCCATTTGCTGCGCTGCTGCTGCGGCTCCTGCTGCTGCTGTCGCGGCCTTTGCTGCTGCTGCGGCTGGGGCTTCTCTTGCTGCTGCTGCGGCTGGGGCTTCTCTTGCTGCTGCTGCGGCTGGGGCTTCTTTTGCTGCTGCTGCGGCTAGGGCTCCTGCTGCCGCTTGCTGCTACGCTGCCGCTTGGGCTGCGGCTCCTTTTGCTGCTGCTGTTGCTGGGGCTCCGTTTGCTGCTGCTGTTGCTGGGGCTCCGTTTGCTGCTGCTGCGGCTGGGGCTCCTTTTGCTGCTGCTGCGGCTGGGGCTTCTGCTGCCGCTTGCTGCTACGCTGCCGCTGGGGCTTCTCTTGCTGCTGCTGCGGCTGGGGCTCCTGCTGCGGCTTGCTGCTGCGCTGCCGCTGGGGCTCCTTTTGCTGCTGCTGCGGCTGGGGCTTCTCTTGCTGCTGCTGCGGCTGGGGCTCCTCTTGCTGCTGCTGCGGCTGGGGCTCCTCTTGCTGCTGCTGCGGCTGGGGCTTCTCTTGCTGCTGCTGCGGCTGGGGCTCCTGCTGCCGCTTGCTGCTACGCTGCCGCTGCGGCTTCTCTTGCTGCTGCTGTGGCTGGGGCTCCGTTTGCTGCTGCTGCGGCTGGGGCTTCTTTTGCTGCTGCTGGGGCTGCCGCTGCGGCTCCTGCTGCCGCTGCGGCTCCTGCTGCTGCTGTGGCTGGGGCTTCTGCTGTTGCTGCGGCTGCTGCTGTCTTTGGGGGCCGGGCTTTTGCTGTTGCTTCTGCTGCGGCTGCCGCTGGGGCTTCTGTTGCTGCCAGCAGCGCTGCCCTTGCTGCTGCTGCGGCTTTTGCTGCTGCTGCGGCTTTTGCTGCTGCTGCTTCTCTTGCTGCTGCCGCTCTTGCTGCGGGCAGCGCTGGGGCTGTGCTGCCTGCTGCCTTCAGCGGCGTTGCTGCCGCTGCGGCTTCTGCTGCTGCTGCTGCGTTTGCTGCTGCGTTTGCT
>NW_013651978.1:0-10296 GCF_000499385.1 Eimeria necatrix
CAGCAGCAGCAGCAGCAGCAGCAGCAGCAGCAGCAGCAGCAGCAGCAGCAGCAGCAGCAGAAAGACCACAGGGATTTCGTTTTTTTGGATTTTTTTTTTGGAGTTTAATTTGTAAATTGTGCTTTTTAATGACAGATGTTTTTATTATTTTGAAACTTCTTTTCTACTTT
This sequence comes from Eimeria necatrix, assembly GCF_000499385.1. Classification (NCBI taxonomy): domain Eukaryota; phylum Apicomplexa; class Conoidasida; order Eucoccidiorida; family Eimeriidae; genus Eimeria; species Eimeria necatrix. The sequence continues at coordinate 171 of NW_013651978.1, forward strand.
AATTTAATTTAATTTTTGGGTTATTTCGAAGAAATAAATTCACTTCATTTGTTTTGCTGTGGGGCCCCACAGCAACTTAGTGGGAAATTTAAAATTCGAATTTAATTTATTTTAATTTATTTTAATTCATACATTTTATTTAATTTATTTTAATTAATTTACTGTAATTAATTTATTTTAATTTATTTATTTTAATTAATTTATTTTAATTAATTTAACTCGTACGTTTTAATGCGGGAATTAATTTAATAATTTGCTGCAGCTAATTTGAAGTCGAAATTAAATAATTAGAATTAAAAAAATTGCAATTAAATAATTGCAATTAAATAATTAAAATTGGACAATTGCCATTAAACAATTGCAATTAAATGGTTTTAATTAAATTGCAATTAAATAATTACATTTACATAATTACAATTGTACAATTACCATCAAATAATTGAAATTGAATAATTGAAATTAAATAATTAAAACTAAATAATTAAAATTAAATAATTAAGATTAAATAATTACCACTAAATAAATAAGATTAGATAAATAAGTAATTAAAGTTAAATAACTAAATAACTACAATTAAATAACACTGCCAAACAATTGCAGTTAATTAATTGCAAACAAGCAACTGCAATTAAAAACTAAAATTAAATAATTGGAATTAAATAATTATATCTAAAACTCCAATTAAATGCAAATAAATGTTTGCAATTAAAAACTGCATTTAAATAATTGTAATTAATTACATTACAATTAAATAATTGCAATTAAATCACATTTAAATGACTGCAACTAAATAATTAAAACTGAATAAGTTCAATTATTAATCACAATTAAACAACAATAATTAAATAGTTGCAATTAATTAAATATAATTAAACAATTACAATTAAATAATTATGGTTGAATAAATAAAATTAAACAATTATAGTCAAATAAATATAACTAAATACTTATGATTTAATAAATATAATTCAATAATTATAACTAAATGATTCCAATCCGAAATAATTGCAATTAAAAACTGTACTTGATTTTAAATCGACAATTAAAATTAAATGACTAATATTAAACAGTTGAAAAATTGAAATCAAATAATTAACATTTAATAATTACAATTAAGTATTAAATAATTAAAATTAAATAATTAAAATTAAATAATTAATTTCAAGTAAATAATTACAATTAAATAAATACAATGAAGTGATTAAAATTAAGTAACTGAAATTAAATAATTAAAATTAAATAATTAAAATTAAATAATTAAAATTAAATAAATAATTGCAAGTAAATAATTACAATTAAATAATTACAGTGAAGTGATTAAAATTAAGCAATCGAAATTAAATAATTGAAATTAAAGAATTAAAATTAAGTAATTAAAATTAAATAATTAAAATTAAATAATTAGAATTAAATAATCGTACTTCAATTATTTCTAATTTGCGGATTAAAATCTTAAGTTAGAATTAATTAAACAATTGAATTAATTAAATTAGATTTAAATTAAACTAAATGAATTAATTAATTGACTTTGGTCTGAAATAAATAACAAAATAGTCAAATAATTAAATCAATTTAAATTAAATAATCAAATTAGTTAAATTAAATAATTAAATAATTCAATTAATTAACTAATTAATTGAATAATTAATTAAATTAAATAACTAAAATAATTGAATGATTAAATTAATTAAATAACTAAATTGAACAATTAAACCAATTTAAACAATTAAACAATTAAACTAACTGCCCAAATTAATTAAATGAATTAAAACAAGTAAATAACCAATCAATTAAATCAAATTAATTAAATTAAACATCCAAATTAATTAAATTAAATAAAATAAATTAAATTAATTAATTAATTAAATTAAATAAATTAAATTAAATTAAATTAAATTAAAATTTTGAATTTTGGAATTTACAAAAAGCGGAGACGGCGAGTTGCGCAGCTGTCGATACAGCTGCGGCTGCAGCGGCGACGGAGAGGATTTTTCGAGTTTGTTTTTGTCGGATTTGATTTATTTTTGGATCATTTTGGATGGTTTTTGAAGATCTAGAAGACAGAATAGTTTTTGAATCTTCATTTTCTTTTTTTTCTCCTTTTTTTTCCTCCAACTTCTCCGAAAAATGCTTCGAAAACGACGCATTCACAACTTGCGCGATGGTGTCTGCGGGCATCCCCACCACCGTGTACACCCCGGACACCAGCTGCAGCAAACGCAAACAAAGTCCAAATCAAAACTTTTAATTCATTTTAATTCATTTTAATTCATTTTAATTCGTTTTAATTCATTTTAATTCATTTTAATTCATTTTAATTCATTTAAATTCGTTTTAATTCATTTGAAATCGTTTTAATTCATTTTAATTCGTTTTAATTCATTTTAATTCATTTTAATTCGTTTTAATCCATTTTAGTTCATTTTAATTTGTTTTAATTCATTTTAATTCGTTTTAATTCATTTTAATTCATTTTAATTCATTTCGGCTCCACTTTTGGCTTTTTTAAATCTCAGTTGGCTTTTTAATTAATTGGGATTGACGAGAAAAAGAAATTCGGCTTTTTTTAATTCCAAAATGCCGCATTTTCGCGAAATGCCGAAATCAACTTTTAAACTTTTTGCAAATGCAGCATTCCCTTTTAATAACCCTCTTCGACACACTTTCCCGGCAACTTCAGTGCAAATAATAAAATGATAAAAGTGTTTTAACCTTTCGAAAGAAACGCGGCGTTCGCGCGCACTCGTGAGGTGTACATACACCTGAGGTGTACGTACACCTCAGCGGGACTGCGGAAATCCCGTTTTCGGTGGAGAGGGAAAGCGGGGGAAATTGAAGGAGCAAAAGACAATTAAAAGATTTATTTATTCAGTTTTTGATTTTAATAAATGCGGGAATCATTTAATTGATTTAAATCTCCATTTAGTTCGGCTTTCCACTGCTTGCCTGGTGCGCCGCCATGCCCTTGGGGCCCCAGAGGGAAGCTGCCTTTGTCATGGACGAATAGAGCACCAGTCTGGAGCAAATCGAGCAGCAAAACGGAAATAAAAACGAAAATAAACAAATTAAAAATAAATAACTCTTCAAAACAAACAAATGCATGCAAAAAAGAGTCGAATTTGCAAACTTCGACTCTTTTTGCATGCATTTGCGCCCCCGCGGCGCGGAGCTGCGGTGTACGTACACCCCAGCGCTCACCTCACGCAGCACTGCGTCATCACCGGCAGCAAAAAAGGACCAAAAGCAGCAATTTCTGTCAAAGTTGGCGGCCTATAAAGGTTCAGAGTTGCTTGGATTTGCTGCAGCAGCAGCCCTTTCTGCTGCTGCTGCTGCTGCAGCTGCTGCTGCTGCTGCTGCTGCGGCTGCTGCGCGCGGGAAGGGGTTCTGCTGCGCTCGCGCCGCGCAGCAGCAGCAGCAGCAAGCAGCCCCAGCCGCAGCAGCAGCAGCAGCGCCACTGCAACTTGAACAGCAGCAACAGTGCCAGCAGCAGCTCTGACGAAAGCCCGCGTTGCTGCTTGCTGCTGCTGCTGCGCCTCCGCTGCGGACGCCGCTGCAGCAGCAGCAGCAGCTGCTGCTGCAGCTCTGGAAGCAAACAGAAACAACGCAGGAGCTGCTGCTGCTGCTGCTGCTACTGTCAGCAGCTGCGGCCACAAATCCCCAAGTGCAACAAAAGCCCCTTTTAATGCCAAAGTGATAATACAAAAAGGCAGCGAAAAGCACCGCAGCTGCACAAACTCAGCAGCAAGCGACAGCGTCTGCTGCTGCTGCTGCTGCTGCTGCGCTGCTGCTGCTGCTGCTGCGGCGGCAGCTGCGGAAAACGGGTCTGCTGCTGCCCCTGCTGCTGCTGCTGGCGCTGCTGCTGCTGCTGCTGCTGCTGCGCCTTTTATGCTCAAAAAGAAAGACAAGATGCAGCTGCTGCCCGCGTACAGCAAAAACGCCAAAGCCACTCCCACGCAACCTAAAAAATAAATAAATAAATAAATAATTAATTAATTAATTAATTAATTAATTAATTAATTAATTAATTAATAATTAATTAATTAATTATAATTAATTAATTGTAGTAATTAATTAATTAAAATAAACAAATTTAAGACAGTTGCTGCGGTAAAACGGGCAGTCGAGCGAAAGTAAATCACGCTGAGAAGCAGCAGCAGCAGCAGCAGCAGCAACGGCAGCAGCAGCAGCAGCAATGGCAGCAGCAGCAGCAAAAACGGCAGCAGCAGCAGCAACAGGGACACACTCATGCAATTCGTCGAGCCCAACGTTGTGCTGCTGTTGCTGCTGCACCTGCTGCTACTGCTGCTGCTGCAGCACTTGCTGCTGCTGCTGCTGCTAACAGCTGTCGCAGCAAACGGCTTAATCTACCTCTTCAATAAAATCCCCCCCATGCCGAAGACCCTAAACCCTAAACCCTAAACCCTAAACCCTAAACCCTGCTTACTGGCTAGCCAGACGCCGACTGCTGCAACGCGGAAAGCTGCTGTTTCCTTTTGTTCGCTGCTGCTGCTGCTGCTGCTGCTGCTGCTGCTGCTAGGTGCGTCGCGAGTTTGCTGCTTCGAGCCCTCGTCCCCCGCTGCTGCTGCTGCTGCTGCTGCTGCTGCTGCTGCTGCTGCTGCTTTGTGTCTGCTGCAGAGCGAGCCCAGAGAAACCCCAAAAGCTGCCAGCAGCAAACACAAACCATCTGCCATTTGTCCTGCTGCTCCCACTGCAACAACAGCAAGAGGGCCGGCTTTTGCTGCTGCTGCAGCAGCAAGCAGCGACAGCAGCGGCTCCTGGCCCCACGTCAGCAGCACAGACACAATCAGAAACAACACGTAACACGCAGAGTCCAAGTCACAACCCTTGCTGCTGCTGCTGCTGCTGCTGCTGCTGCTGCTGTTGCTGCTGCTGCTGCTGCTGCTGCTGCTGGGGGTGTTGGCGGCCGTTGGGGCGGCTATGGCGACGCTGTCACTGGCAGGCCTATTTTTCCTGCTGCCGCAGCTGCTGCTGCAGCTGCTGCTGCTGCAGCTGCTGCTGCTGCAGCAGCTGCTGCTGCTGCTGCTGCAGCTGCTGCTGCTAAGGCAGGAAGTCACCGGTATAACAGTCTCGCAGCAGCTGCTGCTGTCATCAGCAGCGGGCAGCTGAGGTGTATGTACACCTGCTGATATCAAACTGACGTACAGAGAGTCTTCCTTTGCTGCTGCTGCTTTTGCTGCTGCGTCGCTTGCGGGAATCTCCGCTGCTGCTGCTGCTGCTGCAGCAGCAGCAGCAACTACGTTTTGGTTGGTGCTGCTGTCGTCGGTCGACAGGCTCCGTCGGGGCGTGTCTGCGAATTCAGGTGTACGTACACCTGAATCCTGTGCTGCTGCTTCAACCTCGCTGCCTGCAGGAGCAGCGAGCAGCAGCAGCTGCTGCTGCTGCTGCTGCTGCTGCTGCCCCACATCGTCTGCTGCTGCAGGGTTCACGTCTCGCTCTCCACCGAGAGGCAGGGGGGGCCCCCGGGGGGCCCCCGCTGCTGCCGCTGCTGCTGCTGCTGCTGCTGCTGCTGCTGCTTTGGGGTGTCGGTGGGCACCGGGGCGCCGCGGCTTGGCCGCTGCGCCGGGGGGCATCTTGGCAGCAGTCTGCGTTTTGGAAAGTTTGAAATAAATGAAATGAAATAAATGAAAGAAAGTGGAGGAAAAGCCGCGGGGTTGAGGTGTACAGACACCGCAGCAGCGCGCAGGCCGAGGCTCGCAGCGCAGTCGGGGATGGCGAGCAGCAGCAGCTGCGCGGAGCTTTCCGCTCGCAGCAAACGAAGTTCCCGGCGGTCCCGGAGGCTAAAAAGGGGTTTAAAATGAAACTAATGAGAAGTTGAGGAGCTGGGCGGTCTTTGTTTCGCGGAAAAAGACGCACAAACGCCGCAAAGCCAGCGGGAGGCCCCCGGCAGCTGCGCTGCTCTCCCGGCCATTTAATCCCGTGTCTTGGCCCCTTTTTCCCCGTTTTTTCCTTTATTTCACCCCAACTTCCTTAGTAAATCGAAATTCCAATTCATTTGAGCCCTTAGCGGGCGCGAAAGGCGCTTTTCTGGCGCCTCGCCTTCAGGTGTACATACACCCGCAGACAACAGATACACGGATACACCTGGGGCCTCAGCGGGCCCCGCAGCAATCGCGGCGCCAAAAGGGGCTTTTCTGCGCCGTTTTAGCCGCCAATTCCGCGGAAAAGTTTATTTATTTATTTTTAAATTAATAATTAGTTCAAATTTAATTCATTTCGCGCGTTTTTAGCCCACTTGCGAGGCTCCCTGCCCTCCGGCGAGTTGCCGCTCGTCGAGTCGGCTTCTGCACTGCGTTTTGATTCGTTTCTCTCCCTCTTACCTCGTTTTTGTTCATTTTATTATTTCATTTATTTATTTATTTATTTATTTTATTTATTTTATTCATTTTATTCATTTAAAACTCTTCAACTTCCACTTTGTCGCCGCAGCTTTCCATACCCCGCAGCAGCTTCTCCCCCACAGACTTTCCTTCTCCCCCGCCCTGTGGGCTTTGCTGCAGCAGCCCCCCACAAATAGCTAGCTAGCTGGCTAGCTAGCTATATGGCTAGCTAGCTGGCTAGCTAGCTACATGGCTAGCTAGCTAGCTAGCTAGCTAGCCATATGGCTAGCGAGCTGCCTGCTAGTTGGTGGTCAGCTAGGTAGCTAGCCAGCTGGCTAGCTAGCTATATGGCTAGCTAGCTACCTAGTTAGCTCGTAGTTATCTAGGCAGCAGCTAGCTAGCTAGCCAGGTAGCTAGCTAGCTAGCTAGCCAGGTAGCTAGCTAGCTAGCTAGCTAGCTAGCTGTCGTTGCCCGCCAGCAGCAAAAAACACCCCCACTGGGGGAACAGGCGAAGAAGCGATGAAAAGCTGATAGATATCACCACCTGCTGCTGCTGCTGTTGCTGCTGATTGTGCTGCTGCTGCTGCTGCTGATTCTGCTGCTGCTGCTGCTGCTGCTGCTGGCAAGACAGGTCAAACTAAGAGCAGCACTAAGGAAGATAGCATCATTTCAAAATCAGTCTCAACAACAGCAGCTGCTGCTGCTTCTCCTGCAGCAGCTGCAGCAGCAGCTGCAGCTGCTGCCATTGCTGCTGCAGCAGCTGCTCCAGTCGTTACTGCTGCCGCTGGCACAGCAGCAACCGCTGCCGCTGGTACAGCAGCAGCAGCAGCAGCTCTTGCAGCAGCAGCATCTGCTGCTGCTGCTGCTGCTGCTGCTGCTGCTGCACACCGCCAGCAGCTGGCGGCCTAGGCGAAAGCTGCCTCTCTGGGGATTTCCCTCGAGGCATTTGATTGGCGCAAAGAGCACTAAAGTATTTTATTTATTTCTTTTATTTATTTATTTTATTTATTTTATTTATTTTATTTATTTATTTTATTTTATTTATTTTATTTTTTGTTTTTATTTGGTCTTGGCGTTGCCATGCAAGAAAGCCCAGCTTGGCTACACAGCAAACGCCCTACGCAGCCGCTGCTGCTGCTGCACTGCAGCAGCAGCAGCAGCAGCTGCAGCAGCAGCAGCAGCAGCTGCAGCAGCAGCAGCAGCAGCAGCAGGAAGCAGTGAAGTGGAACTATTAGTGTTTTGAGTTTGGAAAGTGTAGAAATGGAATTAAAATAAAATTATATTTTCAACAAGTCCCGTTCGAGTCTTTTTGCCCACAGTTGCAGCACTGGCTATTTATATAAATTAAAATAAATAAAAAAACAAATATATATATCAAATATATAAAATGTATATATAATATATTTATTATATATATTGTAATTAATATATATATAATATATATAATATATATAAACAAATATATATCAAATATATAAAATGTATATATAATATATTTATTATATATATATTATATTTAATATATGAAATATATATAATATATATAAACAAATATATATCAAATATATTAAATGTGTATATATAAAATATATAATATGTTTATTATATATAATATATATAAACAAATATATATATCAAATATATAAAATGTATATATAACATATAATATATTTACTATATATATATTATGTGCAATATATATAATACATATAAACAAATATATATATCAAATATATATAGTATATATATTATGTGTATAATATATAATATACATAATATAAATATAATACATTATATATACTATAATATATATAATATATATATATTATACATTTGTATTGTATATATAATATATATAATTATATAAATATATAAATATATTATTACATATATACACAATATAAATATAATATACATATGACAATAAATATAATATATTTATATATATAAACATATAAATTATATATAAATATATATATAATATATATATATGTTTTATATATATATATATGTTTATATATATATATATAAACATATATATATATATATATGTTTATATATATATATATTTATATATATAAACATATAAATTATATATAAAACATATATTTATATATACATTGTATATGTATTATATATATGTTATAAAACTCATATATATATATATTTGTTATATATATTTATATACAAATATAAGCCATAAAGTGCATGTAAATATAAATAAATATAAATAAATATAAATAAATATAAATAAATAAATAAATAAATATAAATAAATATATTTATATTTATTCATTTATTTCATTTTTATTTATATTTATTTGCAAATGTGGGCGAAGTGAATTAAAAAGAAAAATGGAAAATTAATTCGAAGAAAAAAACATTTGAATGAAACTAATTCGAATTGAATTCAATTAAATTCAATTTCCCTTTTGCAGCAGCAGCAGCTGCTGCTGCTTTTTGCTGCTGCTGCTGCTTTTTGCTGCTGCTGCTCTTTGTGTGTGCTCTTTGCTGCTGCCGCTGCAGCTGCTGCTGCAGCTGCTGCTGCAGCTGCTGTTACAGCTGCAGCTGCTGCTGCAGCTGCTGTCGCAGCTGCTGCTGCAGCTGCTGCTGCAGCTGCTGTTGCTGCTGCTGTTGCTGCTGCTGCTGCTGCTGCTGCTAGTATTCCTGGTCCAGCAGCACTTGGGTGTTTTCATCGGCGTGGGCCTCTTCAGCTTCTGCTTCTTCTGCAGCAGCAAAATCGCAGAAGTCCGCAAATTCAATTAATTCATTTATTTAATAAAAGTCCATTTTATTCATTTACTCAAACTAAATTAAAGCAAAATGCTTCTGCTGCTGCTGCTGCTGCAGTCTGCTGCTGCTGCTGCTGCTGCTGCTGCTGCTGCTGCGCTGCTACCGCTGCTGCCGCTGCAGCTGCCGCTGCAGCTGCTGCCGCAGCTGCTCGGACCCAGACGGCTCTGCGCTGCTGCTGCTGCTGCTGTTGCTGCTGCTGCTGCTGCTGCTGCTGCTGCTGCTGCTGGCTCACCCCAAAAGGACGGCTCGGCCTGCTGCACCAAATCGGACTGTCTCTTTTTGCCGCGGCCTGTTGCTGCTTCGTCTTGAACAAAATCTGTTCGCTGCGGAGAAGCTTGCTTCGGAACAGCTCTTTGCCGCTGCCTGTCAGCAGCAGCAGCAGCAGCAGCAGCAGCAGCAGCAGCAGCAGCAGGTCAGCTGGCGGTTTAAATTGTTCAATTAAGTGAAGATATGACATCACCATTTAGTTTAAATCAATTAGAATGAATTAAAATGAATTAAAATGAATTAAAACGAATTAAAATGAATTAAAATGAATTAAAATGAATTAAAATGAATTGAAATGAATTAAAATGAATTAAAAGATGCTGCAGCAGCAAACGGACTTGTAAATGAAGAAAGCCCCTCCCGTCAGCAGCAGCAGCAGCAGCCCCCCCGCCACGGCCAGCCCAATGAAGACAGTGCCCCGGCTAGATTCGCCTGCAACACAGCAGCAGCAGCAGCAGCAGCAGCAGCAGCAGCAGCAGCAACAGCAGCAGCGGCAGCAGAGGCTGATGAGCAGGCGGTGGAGCGCTTAAGAGCAGCAAAAATGCAGAAAGAACGACAGCAAAAGACGAAAAAGCTACAACGAGCAGCAGCAGCAGCAGCAGCAGCAGCCGCAGCAGCAGCAGCAGCAGCAGCAGCAGCAGCAGCAGCAGCGGGCCCGGGAGTTGCCCGTCCACCAGGCGGTTCCTTGGTGTCCGTACACCTAAAAACCTCCCCTCCCGCCCTCCCCT
>NW_013651979.1:0-10115 GCF_000499385.1 Eimeria necatrix
CAGCAGCAGCAGCAGCAGCAGCAGCAGCAGCAGCAGCAGCAGCAGCAGCAGCAGCAGCAGGAGCGGACGTTTTGAGAGTGCTGATGGCAGCAATGGAGGCGAAGCTGGCGTCGTCTTCTGCGTCTGTGTCTTTGGAGTTTTGTGCTGCTCCTTCGCGCTGCAGCATTTGGAGAAGAGCAGCAGCAACAGCAGCAGCAAGATCTCTGGCGAGAGGCACTATTTGCTGCTCGTAAGAAAGGACCATTTGCTCGAGAGTGGCCACGAGGCGGTCATTGTCTATTTGCTGCATCAGCTGCAGCAGCTGCTGCGCGAGCTGCTGCAGCTGAGCAGCAACAGTTTGCTGCAGCAGCGGCTGCTGCAGCAGCAAGAAGGGCCGCAGCGAGACTGCGGCCTGCACCCGCACGGGCAGCTCGGGGTCCTGCAGCAGCTGCAGCAAGCCCAAAAAGGCCTGGACCAGTGGTCCATCAGTGGACCACCTGCTGCTGCTGCTGCTGCTGCTGCTGCTGCGGTCCACGTACAACTCCAAGACCCAGCAGGCCCGCAGCCGCAAAAACTTATTTGCTGAAGACAACTCCGGCAGCACAAACTTGAAAAGCATTTCTTCGAAAGGAACTTTTCTTTTTTTGGAAGTTATTCTTTCGCTAATTGCTGCTGCCAGCACAAGTGCTGCGTCCTTGGCTTGGTAGAGCTCCTCCGGCACTGCTGCTGCTGCTGCTGCTGCTGCTGCTGCTGCTGCAGCAAACTCCACGCACACACGCTCTATCGTCAGCAGCATCTCCTCCAGAAAGTCCTTCGCCCGGTACCGCACCAGACTCTTCACGAACTCAATTGCTGCACACAACAGCAGCAAGCAGCAGCAAACTGCAGCAAACTGCAGCAAGCAGCAGCAAGCTGCAGCAAGCTGCAGCAAGCTGCAGCAAGCTGCAGCAAGCAGCAGCAAGCAGCAGCAAGCAGCAGCAAGCTGCAGCAAAGTGCAGCAAAGTGCAGCAAAGTGCCCAAATCAAGTCCGTTCTGCTCAATCTTCTCCAATCTTCTTCAATTTCATTTAATTTCATTTAATTTCATTTAATTTCATTTAATTTTATTTAATTTCATTTAATTTCATTCAAAAAACTCCAAAAAATCTCCAAAAATTTTAAAAATTCAAAAAATTCAAAAAGTTCAAGACGCCCGCATGTTCAGGTGTATAGGCAGCTCGAAGAAATCCCACGGACGGAAGAAGAGAGAAGCGGCGCTTTTAAATCATTTGATGAAATTGTTTGAATTTAAATCATTTAAGAAGTCCATTTCAATTAATTTAATTCATTAAGCGTTTAAAGAAACCAAACAAACACGAAAACGCGAAGCTGCAGCAGCAGCAGCAGCAGCAGCAGCGACAGCAGGAACAGCAGCAACAGCAACACCAGCATCAACAGCAGCAGCAGCACCAACACCACCAACACCAACATCACCAGCAGCAGCAGCAGCGGAATCCCAACAACAACAACAGCAGCAGCAGCAGCAGCAGCAGCAGCAGCAGCAGCAGCAGCAGCAGCAGCGGCAGAGGCAGCGGCGGACGCGGGAGGCATATTGTTGCTGTTTATTTGTTACTTGTTTATTTGTTGTTTGTTTGCTTGTTTATATGTACAACAGCAGCAAATGGCACTGCAGCAGCAGCAGCAGCAGCAAACAGCAAACAGTCCCGCAGCAGCAGCAGCAGCAGCAAGCGGCGCCGCACCCGCCGCTCCCGCAGCAGCAGCCCCAGCAGCTCCAGCAGCAGCAGCCCCAGCAGCAGCAGCAGCAGCAGCCCGAGCAACAGCAACAGCAGCAGCAGCAGCAGCAGCAGCAGCAGCAGCAGCAGGAGTACCTGGCAGCAAAATGCATGCGGAGAGGAGCTCGAACCAGCTGTCCATAGTGGAGAGCAGCAAAGGAGAACTTGAAAGACAAAGTTGAGTTGAAGACCAATAAATTTTGAACAAGAGTTTGAGTAGAGTCATGGGGTCTGCGTGCTGCTGCTGCTGCTGCAGCAGCAGCTGCTGCAGCTGCTGCGGGGAGAGCTGCTGCTGCTGCTGCTGCAGCAGCAGCTGCTGCTGCTGCTGCTGCTGCAGCTGCAGCAGCTGCGCACCCGCAGGCAGCAGCAGCGGCCAGCTCTTGTCTATTATTTTGTCCAAAGCTTGTCTACTTTCTTTTCCTTTAAACTCATAATTCCCAACGACTTTTCGCAAAACCATTAAAGCATTTAACACTTTTGCTGCTGAAGCAGAAGCTGCCAAGTCCTCGCACACCTCCTCCAGCAAAGAGGGCCACCTGCAGCGCCCCAAACCACGATTTAGGGTTTAGGGTTTGGGGTTTAGGCCTTGGGCCGCTGGGTCTAGGGTTTGGGGTTTAGGGTTTGGGGTGTGGGCTTTAGGGTTTAGGCTTTGGGGCTAGGGTTTGGGGCTACGGTGTAAGGTTAGGGTTTAGGGTTTAGGGTTTAGGGTTTAGGAGAAAGAACTGCAGCAAAAGCGGAAAGCAGTGAAAACAAAAAGTAAAAGCCAAAGACTTAAACAAAACAACTAAATAAATAAATAAACAAATAGATAAATAAATAATAAATAAATAAATAAATAAATAAATAAATAATAAATAAATAAATAAATAAATAAATAAATAAATAAATAAATAAATAAATAAATACCTTTCGGGGTAATCATAAGAAGCCACAATTCGAATGCACTCAATTAGCTGCAGCCGCACTGGTGCTGCTGCAGCACTTGTGTCTTTGACTAGTTTGTAAAGATGCTGCCGCAGCAGCTGCTTCTCCTCCTCGTCGTAAACCCCAGCAGCAGCAGCAGCAGCAGCAGCAGCAGCAGCAGCAGCAGCAGCAGCAGCAGCAGCAGCAGCAGCAGAGCAGCAGCAGCAGCAGCAGCAGCAGCAGCAGCAGCAGCAGCAGCAGCAGCAGCAGCAGCAGCAGCAGCAGCAGGTGTGCTCCGCCAGGTCTGCTGCGGGGTCGCGCCAGTGCTGCCGCACTTCGTTCTTCAGAGTCACCGAGGCCGCAGTGCGGATGGGCAGGTCGATCTGAACAAAAAAGAACAAAAATGAATAAATTGAGAAATAAATTGATTTAAATGGAATTTTAAATGACAAATAATGAATAAATAAACAATTATAAACGAAAATAGTCCAAGTTCGGACACAAATGCGAAAGAAATGGGGAAAAAAGAGAAAAATCCGCAAACCCCGCGCCCACTGCAGCAGCAAAAACCCGAATTTTTTCGTTTCTTTTTCATTTCTTTTCCTTTTTTCTCCGTTTCAAATTTTATAATCCTTTTTATTCTTTTTAATTCCAAAAAGGCCCAAAAAAACTCCAAAAAAACATTTAAAAGACATTCTGCAACAGAGCATTCACTTGCCAGTTTCGCTGTCGCGCCGGGTGTACGTACACCTCAGAAACCGGCGACGACGGAAACAGCGACGCGGAAGAAATGAAAATTAAATAAATTAAATAAATTAAATAATAAAACAAATTAAATTAATTAAATTAATTAAATTAATTAAATTAATTAAATTAAATAAATGAGAAAGGAAGAAGGAAGGGGTTCAAACATAGAGACAGAGGCAAAGATGCAGCAGCAAAAATAAATAAATGCAACACGGGAAAGTGGAAGCCAACAGCCACGCAGCAAAAGGAAACTGCTGCTGCTGCTGCTGCTGCTGCTGCTGCAGCTGCTGCTGCTGCTGCAGCTGCTGCTGCTGCAGCAGATCAAATGGTTTGAACTGAAAAGCAGATAAATTAAATAGATAAAATGATATAATCAAATTAGATGAATTAAATTAAATTAAATTAAATTAATTAAATTAAATTTAATTAATTAAATTAAATTAAATTAAATGTTTAATTAACTCAAAGAAAAGCCAGTTTGCTGCAGCACCTGGTCGTGGCTGATGATGTGCATCAAAGCGCTCAGAAGCCCTTTTGTGGGTGACAGCTGCAAACACAAAAAAGAATTAAATTAAATTAAATTAATTAAATTAATTAAATTAAATTAAATTAAATTAATTAAATTAAATTAAATTAAATTAATTAAATTAAATTAAATTAATTAAATAAAGAATATTAATTAAAGATAAATGAAAGAAAGAAATTCAAAAGGATAACTGTTCCTCTTTGTTTGAAGCAAAATTCGACTTAAAAGAAAAAGAAAAAAATGAAAATAAAAACAATAAAAGACAAATTAAATATAAATCAAATGCAAACCAAATATATGTTAAATTAAATTAAGTTAAATTAAATTAAATTAAATTAAATTAAATTAAATTAAATTAAATTAAGTCAAATTAAATTAAATTAAATTAAATTGAAATGAAAGTAATTAGAAGAGAGAGAGTGTAGAAGCAGCAAAAGCTGCTGCTGCTGCTGCAGCAAATGGAAGGCGGGAGAAGGAAAAACAAAGAATTGCAAGGACCAAAGTGCGTCAAAAATGAAATAAAAGAATAAAATGAAGAAATAAAACGGAAATAAATGAAAATAAATGAAAATAAATGAAAATAAACGAAAATAAATGCAAAAAATGAACAATTTGAAGCTTTAAATGCAAAAAAAAGATCAAAAATTTTAAAAATTGAAAAAAATTGAAAAAAATTCTCACAGACTTCAACACCGACTCCGCCTGCCCCCGAGTCGCCGCGTCCGGGCTGTAAGTGCCCTCCAGCACTGCAGCAAACAAACAAATAAATAAATAAATAAATAAATAAATAATAAATAAATAAATAAATAAATAAATAAATAAGTGAAAATATAAATAAATAAATAAATAAATAAATAAATAATTGGGGGAAGAAACTATTCAGAAAAAACGGAGTCCAAAGCTGCAGGCGGAAAGCTGCAAAGTGGAATGAAGCAAATTTGCAAAACTGGACGAAAGCAAACAAACAAACAAATAAACAAATAAATAAATAAATGAATAAATAAATAAATAAATAAATAAATAAATAAATAAATAAATGAATAAATAAATGAATAAATAAATAAATAAATAAATAAATGAAATGGGTTTTGCAGCTTTTGAAGTTCGCCTCACCTTTGCAGAGCTGCTCGGGCTGCAGGTTCATTTTGCTGCTGCGGCGGGCGAGGAAGTTCAAATGGAGTTGGCGGAAAACATGAAATTGAAAGATTTTGAATTCAATTAATTCATTTATTTTGCAATTAAAGAATCAGTTCTTCTTTCAAAGCAGCTTTTCCTTCAAATCCAGCAGCAGCAGCAGCAGCAGCAGCAAAACTCGCCGTTGCAGCTTTCGACTTCCCTGCGCAGCAGCAGAGCCGCAGCAGCTTCGAAATTCAACTTCAGTGCACCACCACATTCGGGAAATCGGGGGGATTAAAGCAATTGATTGGACTAAAAGGGCCAAAATGGAGTTCATTTTAATTAAAATGAGAAATTAAAAGACTAAAAAGCCAAAAAAGTCCATTAGAACCGAAGAAAAAGGGAGTTTCCCACGCAGAGGGGCCCGTGCTGCGCTGCTGCTGCTGCTGCTGCAGCTTTATTCGCAGTTTGCCCGGTGAGTTCGCGCAAAAGCAGTTTTTTCGGCAATTTTGGGTAAAACGAAGAAAATAAAAAGGATTTAAATGAATAATTTGATCCATTTGACGCAAAAAAGGGGAAAATCGCACCGGAAAGCAGCAGCGGCGCCTCGCGGCGAGGCGGCGAAGCAGAATCGCAGGGCCAAGTGGCCACAAATGGAACTTCGGAGGCGAAATTTGAAATTCGGAATTTAATTAAAATTCTTTTATTTCGCTTTCGCCGCAAAGACAGCAAAAAAGGCGTTTAAAACTCCCTCACCTCCTTGTGGGGCTGCAGGCTCCCGTCTTCAGGACTTTTCAAGGCCGCGATCTCCGGGGTTAATTTACTTCTTTTAATTCTTTAAACGCGTTTTCCCACTCTCTTTGAGATTTCCTTTCTTAAAAATTACATTTTATTCCATTTCTCCGCTATTTTCTCTAGCTTTCCGCCCTCGCCGCGCCGCCAGCCACGGGCTGTGCTGCTGCTGCATGCAGCAGCTCCGTAGCTCTGGCGCAACGCCGAAGAGCCGTTTGCTGCGCTCTTTTAGCCAATTTATATAAAATAATTATTTTAAAATAAAAAGAAATACAATTAAAGGCACAAATGGCCAAAAGACGCGAAGAATATTCCATTTTCTGCTGCGGACAGCGCCAGAAGTGCAAAAGCTGGCTTACCGGTATTCCATTTGGTGCCTTTGAGGCATTTTTGGATTTAATTTGCACTAAATTAAATATTAAAAATGCATTTGATACTTCTTTTAGTCTTTTATTTCTCAATTTAGTTTTAAATTTAATCCTGAATGCCTTTTTGCTGCTGCTAGCTGAAAACTATACGCGCTGGGGAGTTCAGAAACGGCTGCAACAAAAGTGCAGCAGCAGCGCAGCAAACGGCTCTTTGCAGCAGCACATTCTGCAGCAAATTAAAACCTTTTAAAGCCTTTTCAGCAGCTTTTAACTCCCCTGCTGCAGTCCCAGCTGCAGCAGCTGCCCTCTCTCTTTGCTGCAGCGCTGCTGCACTGCTGCGCTGCTGTGCTGCTGCGCTGCTGCGCTGCTGTGCTGGTGTGCTGCTGCGCTGCTGTGCTGCTGCGCTGCTGCGCTGCAGTGCTGCTGCGCTGCTGTGCTGCTGCGCTGCTGCGCTGCAGTGCTGCTGCGCTGCTGCGCTGCTTTATGCATTTGCTTTTACCTTAAGGAAAGGTTGTCAATTAACTTCTTTAAAGGGACTTTTTTGAATTTAAAAAAGAAAAAGATATTTAGCTTAGCACTTCTGCTGCTCTTCATGGCATGCACTGCCTACAGGTAGCAGCAGCAGCAGCAGCAGCTGCTGCTGCTGCTGCTGCTGCTGCTGCTGCAGCTGCTGCAGCTGCAGAAGTTATATTATAAGTGAGATGCCAGGAAATGTGTGGAAGGTCTTATTCAAATGAAAGATTTCATTTATTTTTATTTTTACTAATTAAAAGTTTTTTAAAACTCTTCAAAGTGCATGCAGCAAACTGCAGCAGCAGCACGAGCAGCAGCAAGGCTGGGGGCCCCTGCTGCAGCAGACTGCAGCAGCAGCTTGAGTCCAGCCGTTTTCCAAAACCCTCAGAGACACAAAACCTCTTTTGCTGCTGCTGCTGCAGCAGACGCTTCTGCGCCGCCAATGGGGCTTGAGGCCGAGGGTTTAGGGTTTAGGGTTTAGGGTTTAGGGTTTGTGGGGAGTGTGACTGCAGCAAGTCCCGCAGCTGCTGATGCTGCTGCGCCATTCGCAGCAGCAGCTGGAGTTTTTTGATTTGATAAAAAGAATTAAAATGAATTTCAAATAAAGCAGCAGCAGCAAAAGCAGCAGCAAAAGCAGCAGCAAAAGCAGCAGCAAAAGCAGCAGCAAAAGCAGCAGCAGCAGAAAGAGTAAAAGGAATTATTAGAAACTAAATTAGGCTTTTGGGAGAAAATCAAATTTTATTTAAACAGTTAAATATATTTATTAAAAGTCCGCAGCAGCAGCAAAGTGCTGCAGCAGCAAAGTGCTGCAGCAGCAAAGTGCTGCAGCAGCAAAGTGCTGCAGCAGCACCAGCTGCAGCAAGCCTCTTCATTTAAATAAGCCTTTATAGTTAAAGGCCCAATCCCTTAGGGAAAAACGGCCTGCTGCTCACAGGAGCAGCTGCAGCAGCAGCAGCAGCAGCAGCAGCAGCAGCTGCTGCTGCTGCTGGCGAATTTGAAAATTAAAAAGAACTTAAAATGCCTTATTTGCCGCTGCAGCAATTTGCAAAAAAGTGCAGCTTGAAATTGAACAGCTGCTTCCCCGAGAAGGGCTTTTGGGGGTTCCGTTCTGGCGGGTTGGCAATTCAGATTTTTGTCCGAAGCGATTCTGAGGCTGTCTGCGGGAAAGCAGCTGCATGCGCTGAAAAGACACTGAAAAAAAGAGTTTAATTGTTTGAAAATTAGGAAAATAGACTAAGTGGCGTTGAAAGAATTGCAAAAGAGGCTCTTTTGGTCCTTGCTGCAGTTCAGATTCTGGCAGCTGGAGCGGCGAAGACCCCCGCGTGTGCGGCGGAAGCAGCGCCTTCTGGCGGCAGAAGCTGCGGAAAAAAGCCCTTAAATGAATTAATTTCGTTTTAGAACTTCAGTTGTTCAAAAGCGAAAGAAATCGCCGGCGTTTTCGCGGCAAACGGCTCCGCGCACACGGAAAGCGGCTGCGCGGCAGCTGTACATACACCGCAGCGGCGCCGCGGTCGATTGCAGATTCAGTTGTCTGTTTCGCGCGAAGCTGCGGAAAAAAGAGAATTTTCGGAATTAATAAAGAATAAAAAGGATATTTAGCGAGTTAAGAAGTCCATTTCTCGGCGAACTGCGGCTTTCCTGCTGCACTTGAGCCGTGTGCGCGTTGAGTCCGTTCCGTCTTGCCTGTCCGAGCCTCCGGCGGGCTCTCCCGCGAAGTTATGAGTCGCTTCTTTTGAATTTGAATTATCATTTTGAAATTTAATTTCGAAAAAGGAAAAGAAAGCGCTCGAGCGGGATTTGCTGCGGCGAACGCGGCGCCGGGAGCTCCGCAGATTCCGCTGCTGCGCCTGCTGCTGCTGCTGCAGCTCCAGGCCTGAAACCCAGCCAAAAGGACTTTATTTTGCAACTTGAGTTCCAATTTCTTTTAATTCTTTTCCACTTCTTTCAATTCTTCTTTTCTGCTTCCAAAATGGCGGCGGTGCCCCCCGTCGACGAGCCGCGGGAGTTCCACGTCGGGGTGTTGGGCGTCACGGGCTTCGTGGGCAAGTGAGTTGCAGCAAAACAAATAAATAAAAATTAATTAATTAATTAATTAATTAATTAATTAATTAATTAATTAATTAGTGCAGCAGCCTCTTAACTTGGGCGCAGCTCCCCGCAGCAGCAGCTCCAGCCGTGTGTCGCTAGCCTCCTGCTGCTGCTGCTGCTGCTGCTGCTGCTGCTGCTGCTGCTGCGTGGGAGAAGCTCGAAACTAGGAAGCAGAGAAAAGAAGGGCTGCGGGTTGCTGCAGCAGCAGCTGGGCCTTTTGCTGCAGCCCAGAGGGCCCCCCAGGGGCATTTTTGCTGCAGTTGGCTGCGCTGCACAGCAGCCGAGTAAAAACCCCAAAGACAAACTCGCCGCCCACTGCGGTGTACGTACACCTCAACTGCACGTACACCTGAGGTGTACGTACAGCTGAGGTGTACGTACAGTTGAGGTGTACGTACACCTGAGGTGTACGTTCAGTTGAGACGTCTGTACGTGTCCACCTGAGGTGTACGTACACCCGAGGTGTACGTCCACCTGAGGTGTACGTACACCCCACCTGTCCGTACACCTCAACTGCACGTACACCTGCGTCCACCTCAGGTGTACGTACACCGCAGCTGTCCGCACACCTCAACTGCAGGCCAGCTGAGGTGTACGTACACCTGAGAATATCTGTTTGCTGCAGATTAATAGCGGAGTATTTGTGCAGCAACTCAGGTGTATGTAGGGCGTGCAGCAGCTCCAGCCGTGTGTCGCTAGCCTCCTGCTGCTGCTGCTGCTGCTGCTGCTGCTGCTGCTGCTGCTGCGTGGGAGAAGCTCGAAACTAGGAAGCAGAGAAAAGAAGGGCTGCGGGTTGCTGCAGCAGCAGCTGGGCCTTTTGCTGCAGCCCAGAGGGCCCCCCAGGGGCATTTTTGCTGCAGTTGGCTGCGCTGCACAGCAGCCGAGTAAAAACCCCAAAGACAAACTCGCCGCCCACTGCGGTGTACGTACACCTCAACTGCACGTACACCTGAGGTGTACGTACAGCTGAGGTGTACGTACAGTTGAGGTGTACGTACACCTGAGGTGTACGTTCAGTTGAGACGTCTGTACGTGTCCACCTGAGGTGTACGTACACCCGAGGTGTACGTCCACCTGAGGTGTACGTACACCCCACCTGTCCGTACACCTCAACTGCACGTACACCTGCGTCCACCTCAGGTGTACGTACACCGCAGCTGTCCGCACACCTCAACTGCAGGCCAGCTGAGGTGTACGTACACCTGAGAATATCTGTTTGCTGCAGATTAATAGCGGAGTATTTGTGCAGCAACTCAGGTGTATGTACACCTGAGAATATCTGTTTGCTGCAGATTAATAGCGGAGTATTTGT
>NW_013651980.1:0-5000 GCF_000499385.1 Eimeria necatrix
GCAGCAGCAGCAGCAGCAGCAGCAGCAGCAGCAGCAGCAGCAGCAGCAGCAGCAGCAGCAGCAGCAGCAGCAGCAGCAGCAGCACTTTGAACTCCACTTGGCTCAAAACTAAAAAGAATGTCAATAATGATGATTACAATATTAATTATAATCGTAATAATATCCTGATGTAACTAAAAACAATACTGCGCAGTCGTCGAAAGAGGCAGCAGCAGCAGCAGCAGCAGCAGCAGCAGCAGCAGCAGCAGCAGCAGCAGCAGCAAACGGACCACTCAGCAAAGTGTAGGTAACGTAGATGCCCGCATCGGCCAGCAGCGCAGCAGTTGCTTTTGCTGCTGCGCTTTGTGCGGAGCCAACAACAATAACAGAGAAGTCTAGGCCTTGCTTCTTCGCCTGCAGCAGCAGCAGCAGCAGCAGCAGCAGCAGCAGTACTGCAGCGGCAGCGGCCCGAACTGCTGCATCCCGGCCGGCAGCAGCAGCAGCACAGCACAGTTGCAGCAGCAGCGCCGCAGCAGCAGCAGCAGCAGCACGACCGCAGCAGCGGCGCTGCTGCTGCCGCTGCGCTCCCGCGCCCGCTGCAGCAGCAGCAGCAGCAGCAGCAGCAGCAGCAGCAGCAGCAGCAGCAGCAGCAGGACCTGGAGGAGGGCGCAGTTGATGGCAGTGGACTTTCCGTAGACCAAAATGCAGTCTCCGTTTTGAATAATTTGCTTCTCAACAACTGCTGCTGCCATTAAACAAGCAGCAAAAACTCGGCCGTGCACAAACATGTCTATGTCCCGACTCAGACGCACACGCGTCTCCTCCAGCTGCAGCAGCGCGTAGCCTGCAGCAGCAGCAGCAGCAGCAGCAGCAGCAGCAGGTGCAGCTGCAGCAGCCGCAGCAGCGGCAGGTCCAGCTGCAGCGCAGCAGCAGCAGCAGCAGCTGCTGCGCAGCAGCAGCAGCAACCCCCCGCCGCAGCGCAGCCACCGGGCGCTCGGCGGCAGCCGCCGCGCGAGCAGCAGCAGCAGCAGCAGCAGCAGCAGCAGCAGCAGCAGCCCAATTAATTAATTAATTAATTAATTAAATTAATTAATTAATTAATTAATTAATTAATTAATTAATTAATTAATTAATTACTCGAAAGCCGCCGCTTCAGCCAGCGAATAGTCCCCCCCATGGCCAGGCTGTGCTGCCGGCAATTTGTGATGAAGTTTATTTGCCGGTCGAGCGTTTGCTTCAGGTGTCTGTCCACCGCCTGGAACGGCGGCGGCGAGTAGTCTTCGATGAACCGCTGAAACGCTGCAGCAGCAGCAGCAGCAGCAGCAGCAGCAGCAGCAGCAGCAGCAGCAGCAGCAGCGGGAGCGCGAGGGGTGTGGCGGCGGCAGCGGGGGACCACGCGGAAGCGGCGGCGCTGCGCTGCTCGCGAGAGCAGCAAGCGGCGAACCAGCAGCAGCAGCGAGGCTCCAGCAGCAGCAGCAGCAGCAGCAGCAGCAGCAGCAGCAGCAGCGCCGCAACCCCGCAGCAGCAGCAGCTGCTGCTGCTGCTGCTGCAGCAGCAGAGGCGCTTCCAGCGAACGCAGCACCCAAGCAGCAGCAACACCGCCACAGCAGCAGCAACGCCCGCCCCTGCCCACGTCGCACCACCCCCACCCCCAACACCGCAGCAGCAGCAGCAGCAGCAGCAGCAGCAGCAGCAGCAGCAGCAGCAGCAGCAGCAGCACCTGTGAGCATGGCGACAGTCCTCGCGTTGCTGCCAGCTATGCGTCTGCAGGCCATCTGCAGCCCCACGCGGAGAACAGCAGGATGGATTTTCTCTTGGCGAAAGTTGGAAAGAAATAACAGCGAAGGCGGCAGCCGCAGCGCAGCAGCAGCAGCAGCAGCAGCAGCAGCAGCAGCAGCAGCAGCGCCGCCAGGGCGGTGCGGCTTCGTCCCTGCGCAGCCCCACACTTCCACTTTATTATTTATTTAATTATTTAATTTAATTTAATTTAATTTAATTTATTTAATTTATTTAATTAATTTAATTAGTTTAATTAATTTAATTAATTTAATTTAATTAATTGATTTAATTTAATTAATTAATTGTTTTATTTTATTTCACTTTCTTTACTCTTTGGCCCCCTGCTGCTGCTGCTGCCCATTCAGAGCCTTCCACCCCAAATAAAAAAACAAAAAAACAACCAATAAATAAATAATAAATAAATAAATAAATAAATAAATAAATAAATAATAAATAAATAAATAATAATTAATTAATTAATTAATTAATTAATTAATTAATTAATTAATTAATTAATTAATTATTACCAACTAGTTTGCCTCTGCCGCAGTAGTCCGTGAAGCTGTCTTTTGGAATTGCAAATCTTTCAAAAGGGGCCAAGTGCGAAAAGGGGCGAAAGGGGAAGTGTCGGGGGCAGCAGCTGCTGCTGCTGCTGCTGCTGCTGCTGCTGCTGCTGCTGCTGCTGCTGCTCGCGAAGCTCGACGGGCACGCTGTCTGTACACCCCGACTTATGAACTGCTTCTCAGCAGCAACAGAAAACCGAGACTCCAAACGCCGAGAAGAAAACCCCCTTGAATAGTCTGCTGCTGCTGCTGCTGCTGCTGCTGCAGGTGCTGCTGCTGCTGCTGCAGGGGCTGCTGCTGCTGCAGGGGCTGCTGCAGGCCCAGCTGCTTCCGATGGGGGCCCTTTGCGCAAAGCCCCTGCTGCTGCTGCGTCTTGTGACGCTGCTGTTGCTGGCGCTGCTGCTGCTGCTGCTGCTGTCGCTGCCGCTCCTGCTGCTGCTGCTGCGGTGGGACCTGCCCCTGCGGCTGCTGTCGCTGCTGCTGCTGCTGCTGCTGCTGCTGTTTGTACTGCGCTGTCCTGTCTTGCAAACCCCACACTCCGCGACAGCTGTCGAGACACCCCGAAGCCCTCAGAAGAGCTGCTGCGCAAACAAGAGGGGCCTGCAGCAGCAGCAGCAGCAGCAGCAGCAGCATTTGCTGGCTTCACTGCAGCAGCAGCATTTGCTGGTTTCACTGCAGCAGCAGCACCAGCTGTGACTACAGCAGCAGCGCCGTCGCGCTGATTTCCATCAGCCTCGCTGCGCCCGTCTGCTTCTGCTGCTGCTGAGGATGAATCTGCTGCATCTGCTGCTGCTGCTGGTGCTGCATCTGCTGCTGCTGCTGGTGCTGCAGCAGCTGCTGCTGCTCCATCGGCTACTGCATGGGAGTCTGCAGCAGCAGGCTTGTTATCTGTCTGGTCAGCTGCTGCTGCTGCTTCAGGCGGAGCGTCTGTCTGTTTTGCTGCTGCTGCTGCTGCAGCTGGGGCGTCGTCTGCGTGCTGAGCCGCTGCAGCAGCAGCAGCAGCAGCAGCAGCAACAGCAGCAGCAGAAGCCTGGCGAACCTGCGTCTCGAGGCCGTCAGCGTCTGGCCGCTTCTCCTTCGGAGATCGCAAAAAACTTCGAAGTTTATTCATTTTGAAGGAGCTGCAGTTGCTGCTGCTGCGTCATTGCTGCTTGCGGTGTACGTACAGCAGCGCGGCAGCAGCAGCAGCAGCAGCAGCAGCGGCAGCAGCAGCGGCAGCCCCGGAGAAACGGCGATCCCGCTGCTGCTGCTGCTGCGGCGGCGGGGGGAGACCCGAGGGCTAGCGAACAGGCAGAGTCGCCGCGCTGCATGCGCCACGCGACGGACTTGCTGCTGCTGCTGCTGCTGCTGCTGCTGCTGCTGCTCCGAGCCCATCAGAAGGCAGCAACTGAAGCTTCAAAACGAATAATAAAACAACAACTTGCCTCTGGCGCAGAGAGAGGCCCGAGCCCCACGGCCCCGTCACGGGGTGGCCAGAGCAGACATTGCCTGGCTGGGGCTGCGGCGGTCTTGCGCGGCTCCGGCGCCGTTATTTCGCGGAAAACTGCAAATTAAATGTTTTTATTTGAATTAAATTCTTTTTTTGCTGCAGATTGGTCCCTCTTTTCGCACAGACAGGCCGGGTTTCCCGGAGGATCGGGGGCGTTCTTGGCAGTCCGCGGCGGCGCTGTGCAACTTCGCCTCCCCTGCGCCGCGCAGCGCGAGATTGCGCGGTCTTCTGTTTGCAAAAGGAAAACAAATGAAAAAACAAACAAGACGAACTCCGCAGAATTTAATTTCTTTTTTCAAACTGAAATCTTCCCTCCCGACGCGGCAGGCGCTGCGGCGCGCGCTCTGCGGTGTATGCGCAGACACCCGAGCGCAGACGCCTCGCGCGTGACCGGTGGTCTTCGGCAGTTCTTTTCTTTAATTCTGCATTTTATCTTTTTTAAAACTCAACAGTCTTCCGAATGCTGCAAAAGAGGCCGCTGGAGGCCCCCGCGAGGGCCCCGCCCTTCAAGTTCCGCAGACTTGAATTCGGCCGCCTGGCCGCAGCAGTTCAGCAGCGATCTTGGCAGTTCTGCGCGGCCTCTTCGCTGAAACTTGAATTAAATGAAGTTTTAAAGGACCCTTGGAGCAGCAGCAGCGCTTTGCTGCTGCTGGAGCGCACGCGGGCTGTGCAGCTGCAGCACAGCCGCAGCAGCAGCTGCCGAGCGGCGCAGCAGCAGCTGCTGCACTGGAAGCGCCCCCGGCTCCCGCGCATGCAAAGAACCACCCCTGCAGCAGCAGTGGTCCACTGGTCACCTGTCTTCAAGTACAGCTTTCTGCCTTATTCGCAAGTGCTGCCCGCAGCAGCGCTGCTGCCGATCCCAGCTCCAGGTGTACATACACCACACGCAGCCAGCCGCATGCAAAGCGCCACCGCCGAATTAGCAGCAGCAGCTGCAGCAGCAGCAGCAGCAGCAGCAGCAGCAGCAGCAGCAAAAAGGCCGCAGGCCGTTCAGCTTTCCGCGCCTGGGGGCCGCTGTTTGTGGCGAGTTGGGGTGTACAGACACCTGGCGAAACGCCAGGTCAGTTGAACTGCTGCTCTCCAATTGCATGCAGCACTTTTTATTTTTTGATTTTGTTTGAAGCAAAGAAGAGCTGCTGCTGGACCAGTGGACCACTCAGTGGACCTCTTGCATGCAGTGGCTTTGCTGG
>NW_013651981.1:0-10223 GCF_000499385.1 Eimeria necatrix
AGCAGCAGCAGCAGCAGCAGCAGCAGCAGCAGCAGCAGCAGCAGCAGCAGCAGCAGCAGCGGCAGCGGCAGCAGCGGCGGCGGCAGCAGCGGCTGGGGAGGTGTGTAGATGCCGCAGCGGCAGCTGCTGGTGAGGTGTACAGACACCCCAGCTGCAGCAGCTGGTGAGGTGTACAGACACCCCAGCTGCAGCAGCTGGTGAGGTGGCTAGACACCGCAGCAGCTGTTGAGGTGTATAGACACCGCAGCTAGCTGAGCTGGACAGACACCCCAACATTTGAGGTGTACAGACACCGCAGCTAGCTGAGCTGGACAGACACCCCACAAGTTGAGGTGTACAGACACTGCAGGCAGCTGAGCTGCACAGACACTCCAGCTAGCTACGGTGTATAGGCACCCTCCCAGCTCAGGTGTACAGACACTCGAGTCCGCTGCGGTGTCTGTACACCGCAGCAGCGTGGGGTGTACGTACACCCCGCAGCAGCGTGGGGTGTACGTACACCCCGCAGCAGTTTGAGGTGTACGTACACCCCGCAGCAGCGTGGGGTGTACGTACACTGCAGCAGCGTGGGGTGTATGTACACCCCGCAGCAGCGTGGGGTGTACGTACACCGCAGCAGCGTGGGGTGTACGTACACCGCAGCAAGCCCTTGCTGCATGCAGAGCCGCTGCAGCAGCGGAGCAGCAGCAGCCAGTCCGAGTTAGTATAGTGGCTAGTATTTCCGCCTGTCACGCGGAAGACCCGGGTTCAATTCCCGGACTCGGAGTTTCTTTTGCTGCTGCTGCTGCTGCTGCTGCTGCAGTTGCAGCAGCAGCTAAGGCTTCTGCGCAGCAAGAAGCTTTGCTTCTTCTGCGGCCGCCGCCTGCGCAGCAGACGAACGCAGACAGTCGCAGCAGCAGCAGCTCCTCTGCTGCTGCTGCTGCTGCTGCTGCTGCTGCTGCTGCTGCTGCTTTCCTCAGAGGCTCCGAGCAGCAGCTGCCGGTTCCATAGTGTAGTGGTTAGCACCCTGGACTTTGAATCCAGTAACCCGGGTTCGAGTCCCGGTGGGACCTTTTGCATCTTTCCTGCTGCTGCTGCTGCTGTTGCTGCTGCTGCTGCTGCTGCTGCTGTTGCTGCTGCTGCTGTTGCTGCTGTTGCTTCCAGATGTGACGCGAACAGCCCTTCGCGCCTCTTGCTGCGTGCAGCTCTTCAGGAGCTCTTGGCCCGCAGCAGCAGCAGCAGCAGCAGCAGCAGCAGCAGCAGCAGCAAATGCCGTCGTTTGTGTTCTTTTAATTTCTAAACTTTTCGCCAGAGTCCAGATTGCCAATTTAAATCCCGTGAGCAGCAGCAGCATTTGCTGCAGAGCTGCTAATGCTTGCTGCTTGAGCTGCAGCAGAACTTTTTGTAGAAAAGTCTTTTTAAAAAAATGTTTTAAAAGAAAATTATTTTTTAAAAAGTACTTTTTAAGAAATACTTTCAAAGAAAAGCACTTTTAAAGAAAAGTAGTTTTAAAGAAAAATATGCTTTTGGAAAAGTACTTTTAAAGAAAAGTACTTTTTAGAATAAAGGACTTTTCAGAATAAAATACTTTTTTAGAAAATGTTTTCAAAAAAGTATTTTAAAAAGTACTTTTGTCTCAGAAAAGAAATTCAAATAAAGTTCGTTTGCATGCAGTTGGAGAATAAAAATAAAAAGGAAAAACAGAATTTGAACAAAAGACTTTCAGTAATTCTTTTTCTTTTTTAAAGTAAATAAATAAATAGATAAATAAATAAGTAAATAAATAAATAAATAAATAAATAAATAAATAAATAAATAAATAAATAAATAAATAAATGAACAAATAAATAAATGTTTTTTTCTCTAAGTTTCACTACGAACCAGCAAATGAAAACTCCCACAAGTACAATTTCTGAATAAAAAAACTATTTATATCAAAAAAGATTTTATTTTCTTTTTTCTCTTTTAATAAAATTAAAAATACCATTTCAATCTCTTATCACTTCAAGCATTAATTAAAATACTTTTCAAACTTTTAAAAAACCCTTTTGCACCAAAACTAACGGGGGCCCCCACTTGGGGGCCCCTGGTCTCAGCTGGGGGGGCCCCGGGGGCCCCCTAGGGGGGCCCCCCAGGGGGGCCCCCAAGGGGCCCCCCAAGCGGCCCCCCAGAGGGCTCCCCAGGGGGCCCCTAGAGGGCCCCCCCGGGGGCCCCCAGAGGGCCCCCCAGGGGGCCCCCAGAGGGGCCCCCTGGGGCCCCTGCTGCAGCATATTGTGGCCTAGAAATGCCTTTCAGGAAGATATAAATTTGAATTAAAAACTTGAAAAATAAAATGAAAAATAAATTATTCTGAAGAGAGATTTAGTCTCAGCAATAATGCATGCAGGCCCAGAGTTTGGGGCTTTTGGAGTTCCTCTTTAATTCTATTCATTTCTATTTCCCTGCTGCTGCTGCTGCTGCTGCTGCTGCTGCTGCTGCTGCTGTTGCTGCAGGTGGCTGCTGCTGCTCCGTGGGGCCGTTCTTTAATTCAATCTATTCGTATGTATTTGCTGCTGCTGCTGCTGCTGCTGCTGCTGCTGCTGCAGGAAGCTGCTGCTGCTCCTTTTGATCATTAAAAAAAACAAATTTTTCGTTTGAATTTTGTTTTTTAATTATTTTCTACTTCAGAATTTGGTTTTTAAATAATTAATTTCCTTTTTAGCGTTTGCAGACTTTTGCCTTTTTATTTTTTTAAAATTATTTTATATTTTAGAATTTGGTCTTGAATTATTCTCACTGGACTCTGTGAACATTTATAATATCTTTTTAATTCAGAGCAAAATATATTAATCCAATTATAAACGAAAGATGAAAAATCAAAAAGACTCATACTTCTGCTTCACTGAAAGCCCCCTGCAGCAGCAGCAGCAGCAGCAGCAGCAGCAGCAGCAGCAGAAGCAGCAGAAGCAGCAGCAGCAGCAGCAGCAGCAGAAGCAGCAGCAGCAGCAGCAGCAGCAGAAGCAGCAGCAGCAGCAGCAGCAGCGGCAGCAGAACTTTGCTGCTGCTCACTGGATTTTAGCGGCTCTTTTCCAGTTGCAAAACCACTGTTGCTGCTGCCTTTTCATTCTTTTCTTTTTTTAAAAGAGTCTCCACATTTATATCTGATGAAATTAATTTAAATAATTGAAATAATTAATTAAAAGTAATTAATGCATTTCAAGATCGCTACGAGTTTTCAGCTGCTCCTCTTGCTGCGGCCTTTGCGGCTGCTGCTGCTGCTGCCGCTGCTGCTGCTGATACTGCTGTTGCTGCTGCTGCTGCTGCTACTGCTGTTGCTGCTGCTGCTGCTGCTCTTGCTGCTGCTGCTGCTGCTACTGCTGCTGCTGCTGGGGCTCTAGGTATGCTGGCAGCTGGCTTTCTTTGAACGCTTTCCTCCACTGTTTCCATTGAAACTTCTAAATTGAAATTAAATTAAAAATAAAACTGTTTATTTGGAAAAGAAAAACAATTTATTTGGAAAACAAAAACAGTTTTATTCGTTGTTGTGTGTTCGCTGGTGTCCTTGGCTCTTGTGCTGCAGCCCGGCCACCCATAAATGGAAATTCTTGACCAAATCACCGCCAAAAAGTCCTTTTTTTTCCGTTTTTTCCACCAAAATATCAAATAATTGACAAAATAAAAATAAAAGGCTCCAAAAAGATATATATAAGGCGTTAAAAAAGCTCTTCTGTTGTGCCTGAGTTGGCGCCACACACGGCGTCGCCAGCCCCATCATTCCGTTGCTGATCTGCAGAAAGCTTGAAGTTAAAAATTAAAGGGAAAAGAAAGTTCAATTGAATTAAAAATGGAAAAGTTTATTTTATTTAAACTCTTTAATTGTAAAATATATTTATTTGAACAAGAGCTGCGAAACTTATAGCTTTCTTTTGCACAATGTTGCAGTTCAACACGCCGGCTGCGATCTTCGCTCGCAGTTCACCAAAAACGACCAAATAAAGGAATTTGAAGAATCAAAATGAAATTAAAAACATTTTAAAACATTTAAATTAAAATATAAAAACTCTTTAAGCCAAAAAAAAGAAAAAAACAAACTCCGAGTCCGGGAATTGAACCCGGGTCTTCCGCGTGACAGGCGGAAATACTAGCCACTATACTAACTCGGACTGGTAGTGTTCCCCAATTACTTTTCTAAAAGATGAAATGAGTTTATCTGATTATTAATTCCACCTCCTAAACCCCAAACCCTAAACCCTAAACCCTAACCCTGAACCCTAAACCCTAAACCCTAAACCCCCGGAAGGGCGCACGGCGGCGTGTGAAGAGCTGCTGCGTTGAAGTGCTAAAACACCCTTGAAAAGTTAAAGCGAGTTGCCTGCAGCGCCTCCCACAGCAGCAGCAGCAGCAGCTGCTGCTGCAGCAGCAACTGCTGCAGCAGCAGCTGCTGCTGCAGCAGCAACTGCAGCAGCAGCAGCAGCAGCAGCGCGTTTGGCTTCGCCAGCAGCTCTCGGCCGCGGGTTTTCGCAGGGTTTGGAGAGCTGAAGTGGGGAGAAGTGGCGGAAGTTTGGAGAAAGTGGAGAAGTTTGAGAAATTAAAATAATTAAATTTAATTTCCACTTTTATTTCCAAATAAAACTAATTCTTTTTGCTTTCTTGTGCTGCTCGACACATATCCCGCAGCGCGCCCAAGTCCACGTCCGCGGGCTGCAGGTGTACGTACCGCACGGCCGAGCCGCGGATGAAGCAGCTCCGCACCGACAGCTGCAGCAGCAGCAGCAGCAGCAGCAGCAGCAGCAGCAGCAGCGGTTGGTGCAGCAGCAGCAGACAGCAAGGCGGCACGCGCGCGGCAGCAGCAGCAAAGCCGGCAGCGCGGACACCAGCAAGACGCAACGCACACAGCCGCAGCAGCAGCACCGGTGCTACCAACAGCAGCAGCAGCAGCAGCAGCAGCAGCAGCAGCAGCAGCAGCAGCAGCAGCAGCACTACCAGCAGCAGCAGCAGCAGCAGCAGCAGCACTACCAGCCCCAGCAGCAGCGCCACTACCAGCAGCAGCGCCACTCCCCGCCCGACTCCCCGCCCCGCCCCGCCCCCGCAGCAGCAGCCCCCACAGCAGCAGCAGCAGCAGCAGCAGCAGCAGCAGCAGCAGCAGCAGCAGCTGACGAGGTGGGGGCACTTGTCGGGGTCTGCCACTTGGACTTGCGTCAACTTGATGTTCAAAAACTGATCCACCGAATGCAGAACTCCCGAAAGCTGCAGGTCGTTCTTCAACTCCACCATCACTTCGCAGCTCCGCTCCGCCAGCTTCTGGAAAAAAGAAAAGTAAAACTGCAGCAGCAGCAGCAGCAGCAGCAGCAGCAGCAGCAGCAGCAGCAGCAGCAGCAGCGGCAGCAGCGGCGGCGGCGGGGGCGCGCGGGGTGAGGCGGAGGGAGGGCAGTGGACGGGCACGGGACAGCAGCAGCGGCACAAGGAACGATCGGGAAGCAGCAGCAGCAGCAGCAGCAGCAGCAGCAGATCCGGCAGCTAGCTAGCTGGCTGGCTAGCTAGCTGGCTAGCTAGCTAGCTAGCTAGCCAGATTGAGGGCCCACCATTTTTGCTTGGGCTGCTTGTCCTTGGGATGGGGCCGCGTGAGGCAGAGGGTTATGCAGAGCTGCTGCTGCTGTTGCTGCTGCTGCTGTTGCTGCTGCTGCTGTTGCTGCTGCTGCTGTTGCTGCTGCTGCTGCTGTTGTTGCAGAAGCTGCTGGTGCTGCTGCTCTTGCTGCAAGCCCCAATAGTGCTGCTGCACTGCTCCCCTTTGCGAACCCCACGGCTCTAGCTGCTGCTGCAGTTGCTGCTGCTGCTGCTGCTGCGGCTGCTGTTGCTGTTGCTGCTGCTGCTGCTGCTACTATGTATCTCGAGTCTCAGTAGTGCTGCCAGCAGCACTCAGTTCAGCAGCTGCCCCGATCTGCCCTGTCGAGAGCAGCAGCTGTGGCTGCTGCTGCTGCAGCTGTAGCTGCTGCTGTTGCTGCTGCTGTAGCTGCTGCTGTTGCTGCTGCTGCTGCTGCGGCTGTTGCAGCAGTGGGGGGCCCTAGCCGCAGGAGGCAGCACGAGAAGTTTGCTGCTGCTGCTTGCAGCTAAAAATGAATAAAGAAGAATAAATTTGCAGCAGCAAATGGGTAGCTGTTGGAGCTGCTGCAGCTGAAACCTCCGCTGCTGCTGCTGACGGTTCTGCTGCTGCTGCTGCTGCTGCTGCAGGATAAGCCAGCGGTGCGTGCGTCACCCGTGTCTCTAAAAGGACCTCTGTTTTATGTGTACCGGCTGCAACAAACCCTAAACCCTAAACCCTAAACCCTAGATCTTCGGGGCTGGACCGGCGCATGCAGCCGCAAAGGTGGCTGCGGGAGTGAAGCGGCTGCAGCAACAGTTTATTTCTTCAAATAAAGTCCAAATTTATAAATTAAATTTATTTATTTATTTATTTATTTATTTTATAAATAAATAAATAAATTTAATTTCAAATTTCTCTGCGGCGTCAGACGCTCAAGGCGCGCGTCGGTGGAAGCAGCAGCATGCAGATCCGACGGCAACGAAGTTCATGAATTCGCAAATGGCAATTTTCCATCTTTTGAGAATAAAACGAAAACAAATAATAAATAAATAATAAATAAATAATAAATAATAAATAAATAAATAATAAATAAATAAATAATGACTGAATTGAGAGGCAAACGGCGCAAACGCGGCGAAAAACCCGCAGAGAATGAGCAATCCGGCTGCTGGCTTTCAGTTCAACTTCTTTGCAAACCCTAAACCCTAATCGCTAAACCCTAATCGCTAAACCCTAATCGCTAAACCCTAATCGCTAAACCCTAAATTAAACCCTAATTTAAACCCTATGATTCCCGAAGCCTCAGGTTCTCATTAGACCCTTAAACTCGTATCTTGCCTCGTTTGTAATTGTCTAGGGTTTAGGTAGAGTTTAGTGCTTAGGGTTCAGGGTTTAGGGTTTAGGGTTTAGGGTTTAGGGTTTAGGGTTTGAAGCCTCCAGCTCACGCTTACGGTTTAGCCTGCTGCTGCAGAAAGGCGGCTTCTTGCTGCTGAAAAGAAGACAAAAAGAATTTTAAAATTCTAAACCCTCAAAGAGAAGAAAAGAACTTTTGAAAGTTGTAAACCCTCAAAAAGAAAACAATTTTAAGAACTTCTAAACCCTCAAAAAGAGAAAAAGAATTTCTAAAGTTCTAAACCCTCGAGACAGCCGAATGCGGGGGAGGGTTTAGCAATTCAGGTGTACGTACACCTGCCAACAACAGCGGCCCCCCCCCACGTGCTGCAGCCCTGGGCGCTTCTTCAAGCAGCAGCAGCAGCAGCAGCAGCAGCAGCAGCAGCAGCAGCAGCAGCAACAGGAGTAGCAGCAACAGCAGCAGCTCCTGCGTAGGAACTCTAAGAGAAGCAGAGGGGCCCCCCGGGGGCCCCACACTTTACCTTACTGGGGATCGAAAATAAAGCGATCCCAGGCCCCACAAAGAGCCCCACAAATGCCTTTTTGCTGCTCCAATCTCTTCCTAAAACACACCAGGGGGGCCCCCTGGGGCCCCCATTTAGGGGCACCTCAGGGGGGCCCCCGGGGGCCCCCAGCCCCGCACGGGCCTTGGGGGGCCCCCCAAGAGGTTCTTAGGGCACTGCGCAGCAGCAGAAATGCGGCAATAACTGTGGGGCCCCTGTGGGGCCCCACAGGCCCTCACCAGGGGCCCCTGTGGGGCCCCTGGGGGGCCCCTGGGGGCCCCCCTGTGGGGACCTCGTGGGGCCCCCGTGGGGCCCCTGTGGGGCCCCCGTAGGGCCCCCGTGGAGCCTCTGTGGGGCCCCTTTGGGGCCCCCGCGGGGCCCCCTTGGGGCCCCTCAAAGACCCATGAGGGGCCTTTGTGGGGCCCCTGTGGGGCCCCACAGTTGCAGAGGAGGTTTCGTAGGGGCACTGATATAGCCTTAGTGGCACCGCCTTAGCTTTAGCAAACCCTAAACCCTAAACCCTAAACCCTAAACCCTAGGGGCTACTTAAAAGCCCCACGAGATTAGCCCTCCTTTGCTGCTGCCTTTGAGTGCTGTTTTGCTTCTCGCTTTGCTTCTGCTGCAGCAGCTCCGCTGCAGATCTGCTGGCCAGACTGCCACGCTTGCATGCAGCAATGCATGCATGCATGCATGCATGCAGCAATGCATGCATGCATGCAGCAATGCATGCACGCATGCATGCATGCAACAATGCATGCACTAATGCATGCATTGATGCATGCACCCATGCATGCATGCACGGACTCAACCCACTGCACTTTTCTACTCTAAAGCGCTCTCGAGAAGCAGCTAGCTGTAACTAGCTGCAGCTAGCTGCAGCTAGCTGTAGCTAGCTGTAGCTAGCTGTAGCTAGCTGGGCCTAGCTGTAGCTAGCTGGGCCTAGCTGTAGCTAGCTGCAGCTAGCTGGGGCTAGCTGTAGCTAGCTGGGGCTAGCTGTAGCTAGCTGCAGCTAGCCATTGGCTAGCTAGCGGCGAGCTGGCTAGCCAGCGTCAAGCAGGCTTGTGGCTGTTTTAGTTTTGGGGCGCTGAGGCCCCTGGCGTTTCATTTAAAGCTTCAGTTGCATGCATGCATGCATGCATGCATGCATAAATGCATGCATGCATGCATGCATAAATGCATGCATGCATGCATGCATGCAATTGTATGCATGCATGCATGCAATTTTTATTTATTGACTCGCAGCTGACCCCCAGAGTTCAGGGTTTAGGGTTTAGGGTTTAGGGTTTGGGGCACCCTGAGAAGCCTGGTGGGGCTCACATTCAGCAGATTTGCCGGTCAGCGGCCCGTCCATGCTGCTTCTAAACAGCAGCAGCAGCAGCAACAGCAGCAGCAGCAGCAGCAGCACCTGCTGCTGCTGCTGCTGCTACCTGCTGCTGAGGCGGGGCGCTGCAGCAGCAACGGGAACCCGCTTGTGCGGCTTGTACAAGAGGCGGCCGCGCGTCTAAAGCTGCAGCGTCTGCCACTGTTGTTGCTGCTGCCGTTGCTGCTGCTGCTGCTGCTGCTGCTGCTGCTGCTGCTGCTCTTGTTGCTGCTGCTGCTGCTGCTGCTGCTACGAACGCGCACCAAACGAAGGCGTCTCTATACCTGAGAGGAGAATTCGTTCGTCTCTTTGGTGGGCCTTTTGGCTCTTCGAGGAAGTGCGCCCGGGGGCGTTCTAAGCAGCAGCAGAAGCAGCAGCAGCAGCAGCAGCAGCAGCAGCAGCAGCAGATGCATCAAAAGCAGCAGCAGCAGCAGCAGTCACGCTAACGTGTTTAGTTGCTCAGTTGCACCGCAACTAGGACTTGAAAGAGCAGCCAGGAGCTGCAGCAGCAGAAGCAGCAGCAGCAGAAGATGCAACGGCAGCAGCAGTAGCAGCAGCAGCAGCAGCAGCAACTGCAGCAGCAGCAAAGCGCTCACCCCTTTTTCAGGCGGCTTCCGGTCCCTATGCCTCTGCTCACGATGGTGAGAAGATGCAGCATCGCTTTGCTGCTGCTGCTGCTGCTGCTGCTGCTTTTCTTTTGAAGCAGAACGCCGTCGAGAAGCAGCTGCAGCAGCAGCAAGCATCAACGTAAACAGCAGCAGCAGATGGAGCAGCAGCAGCAAGTGCGGCAGCAAGAGCAGATGCAGCAGCAAGTGCAACAGCAGTAGCAGATGCAGCAGGACATACAGCAGCAGCAGCACAGGGTATCGCAGCAGCACGAGGTGCAGCAGCAGCAGTGGATGCAGCAGCAGCAGCAGTGGGTGCAGCAGCAGCAGCAGTGGATGCAGCAGCAGCAGTTGGGTCTTCTCGCAGTGCATGCCCACACTGCCTAGCTAAAACCCTAGATTGCAAAACCTTAATTCCAAACCCTAATTGCTAAACCCTAGCAGCTTCCCTAAAACCCTAAACCCTAAACCCTAAACCCTAAACCCTAGACCCACAAATGAGGCGTTCGCCGAAAGCTGTTTGCTGCGCGTCGCCGCGCCGAGTTCCTAGGTGGGGGAGCTCACCCTGCAGCAGCAGCAGCAGCAGCAGCAGCAGCATGTGCAGCAGCGGCAGCAGCAAGTAGCGCAAGCAGCAGCAGCACAGCAAAGATGCGACTGCAGCAGCAACATGAAGAGGTGTGAAAAGAGCAACACCACGAAAGAGACAGCAGCAGCTGCAGCAGCTGCAGCCGGCACTCAGACAGCAGCAGCAGCAGCAGCAGCAGCAGCAGCAGCAGCAGCAGCAGCAGCAGCAGCAGCAGCAGCAGCAGCAGCAGCAGCAGCAG
>NW_013651982.1:5000-6849 GCF_000499385.1 Eimeria necatrix
TTAATAAATAAATAAATAAATAAATAAATAAATAAATAAATAAATAAATAAATAAATAAATAATAATAAATAAATATAAATAAAATAAATAAATAAATAAATGCTTAATTAATTAATTAATTCGGTTGGCGGCAGTTAAATTGACGAACGGGGCGTTGCCAGCAGCCTTAGCAGCAGCAGCAGCAGCAGCAGCAGCAGTATAAATAAATAAATAAATAAATAAATAAATAAATAAATAAATAATAAATAATAAATAAATAAATAAATAATAAATAAATAAATAAATGCTTAATTAATTAATTAATTCGATTAGCGGCAGTTAAATTGACGAACGGGGCGTTGCCAGCAGCCTTAGCAGCAGCAGCAGCAGCAGCAGCAGCAGCAGCTGCAGCAGCAGCAGCTGCAGCAGCAGCAGCTGCAGCTGCAGCAGCTGCTGCTGCTGCTGCATTAAAGACCAAAGCGCAAGCAGCTACAGCGCGCTGCAGAAGTCCGCAGGCTCTGGGACACCGCGGTTGCCGAGGTGGCAGAGCTCAGGGTTTAGGGTTTAGGGTTTAGGGTTTAGGGTTTAGGGTTTAGGGTTTAGGGTTTAGGGTTTAGGGTGGGGGTTTAGGGTTTAGGGTTTAGGGTTTAGGGTTTAGGGTTTAGGGTTTAGGGTTTAGGGTTTAGGGTTTATGCAGGGCGCGGGAAACACCCCCGCGTTGGTGAACAGTTTGTTGACTTCGCTGTGCAACATTTCGCCCTTCTTTAGGGTTTAGGGTTTAGGGTTTAGGGTTTTAGGGTTTAGGGTTTAGGGTTTAGGGTTTAGGGTTTAGGGGGGTTTAGGGTTTAGGGTTTAGGGTTTAGGGTTTAGGGTTTAGGGTTTAGGGTTTAGGGTTTAGGGTTTATGCAGGGCGCGGGAAACACCCCCGCGTTGGTGAACAGTTTGTTGACTTCGCTGTGCAACATTTCGCCCTTCTTTAGGGTTTAGGGTTTAGGGTTTAGGGTTTTAGGGTTTAGGGTTTAGGGTTTAGGGTTTAGGGTTTAGACCACTGCGAGAATAGTGACTGCGAAGGCCTCCAGGTGGCGCTTCACGAGGGGCAGTTTGGAAGACAGCGCAGAGTGTCTTCATTTTGCTGGCAACAACGCGGGTGGGAGGTGTGGGCCTCAGCTTGACAGCAGCAAATCGAATTGTCATTTTTGAACCTGATTGGAACCCCATGACAGATTCGCAGGTCCGTTTGCTGCTGCTGCTGCTGCTGCTGCTGTTGCTGCTGCTGCTTTATGCTAGTGCTGCTGCTGCTGCTGCTGCTTCTGTTGCTGCGGATTGCTGCTGCGGCTTGCTCCTACTGCCGCTGTTGCTGCTGCACCCGTACAGCCACTGCCGATGCTGCTGCTGCTGCAGCCCTCTCGCGGCTTCTGCTGCTGCTGCTGCTGCTGCTGCTGCCCCCTCACAGCCTCTGCTGCTGCTGCTGCTGCTGCTGCTGCTACCCCCTCACAGCCTCTGCTGCTGCCGCTGCTTCTGCAGCTCCCTCACAGCCTCTGCGATTGCCGCTGCAGCCCCCCCATAGCCCCTGCTGCACCGACTGCTGCTGCTGCTGCTGCTGCTGCTGCTGCTGCTGCTGCTGCTGCTGCTTAGGCTCGCGAGCGCTCGTGGCGGTTGGGGCAGCAGCGGCCAGTTTTTGTTTATCGCCTTTTAGCTGCGAATACACTCGAAGTGAAAATTTACCAAAGACAACTTTTTAAGGGTTTTCTGTCTTCGAGGATTTTAGACAAGTGCAAACAACCCAACAAGTTCAAGTGGAAAGACATTCACGTCTGCAAACCCTAAACCCTAAACCCTAAACCCTAAACCCTAAACCCTAAACCCTAA
>NW_013651983.1:0-10229 GCF_000499385.1 Eimeria necatrix
CGTTCCCTCGCGGGTTGAAGCGAGCGACTGGTTTAGCCTTCACCCAGAACCCACCACGCTCTATCCCACACGCTTAAAACTTAAGAGCCAGGGTTTAGGGTTTAGGGTTTAGGGTTTAGGGTTTAGGGTTTAGGGTTTGCGCAGGTCTACTGGCACATCCGGCGCTCCCTCGCGGGCTGGACCGAACGCATGCAGCTCTACAAGTGGGAATGGCCCGGCAGCAGCAAAAAGGTGCGGCCGCAGGCGAAGTCCGGCCGCGCGCGAATGGGCTGGCGAAAGGCCTGCGGGAAGTACTTGGGGGTGCAGACTTGGCCGCTGCGGCCGCACTCGTGGGCCAGCAAGTGCAACGCGCGCCGTGAGCGAGGGTTTAGGGTTTAGGGTTTAGGGTTTAGGGTTTAGGTTTTAGGCTCTAGTGTGTAAGGCTTAGGGTTTAGCTTTTAAGGTTTAACGCCTAGGCTCTGGGGTCTAGGGTTTAGGGTTTGTGTTGCGATTTAAGCCTCATGATCTGGGGTTTGGCGTTGGGGGTTTAGGCTTTAGGGTGTTGGTTTTGGGGTTAAGGGTTTAGGGTTTAGGGTTTGGGGTTTAGGGTTTAGGGTTTGGGGTTTGGGGTTTTGGCACAGTGATGTGGCGCGGGGTGGAGCAGGCCCTCTCCGCCAAGTTTGCTCAAGACCAAATTATTGTTGTCAGAGACTTCAACTTGACTTCTCACAAAACTGCCAAATGCGTCAGACACCTCAGGAGGCTCCTCGGTAGCTGCTGCTGCTGCTGCTGCTAATGACCTTGCTGCTGCTGCTGCTGCTAATGATCTTGCTGCTGCTGCTGCTCCTAGTGATTGTTCTGCTGCTGCTGGCAGAGGTCCTGCTGTTGCTCCAAGTAGCTTTGCTGCTACTGCTGCTAATACTCCTGCTGCTGCCAGCGCTGCTGCTGCTATCCTGCTGCTGCTGCGTCTGCTGACTATCCTGCTACCGCTGCTGCTGTCCTGCTGCTGCTGCTGCTGATGCTCGCAATCCTGCTGCTGCTAGTGCTGCTGCTGCTGTTGCGCCTGTGCATCCAGCTCAGTTCCCTCATTCGCGCGCTCATCGACTCCAACTTAGCAGGCCATTTCGCCACTTCTTCCAATTATTATTTATAATTAATAGTTTTTATTTTATTTTATTTTATTTTATTTTATTTTTTATTATTTGTTCCCAGGCCGCCACTGCCCCAGCGCGCTGCTGATCCACGAGGGCCACAACGACGTCAACGAAAACTGCCGCTGGGCGACGGCGCACATAACTGGCGTGCGGCGGACGGACGTGGCGGTGGCTAAACCCTAAACCCTAAACCCTAAACCCTAAACCCTAACCCCTAGTTCGTGGGCTAAAGGTGCTTGCGCTTGACCCCGCTGGCCGGGAGGGGCCGAAAACCAGCAAACCCTAAACCCTAAACCCAGTCGGCAACCTGAGAGATTGAGCCCACAGGAAACCCTAAACCCTAAACCCTAGCGAGTATGCACTATGCCCCAAGACCGAGCGGGGAGGCCCTGCTAAACCCTAAACCCTCGCAGGCATGAGCCTCTGGGCCACAGGAACCCTAAACCCTCGTGCTCTCTCTGCTGCTGCTCAGGGAGTGAACGCCTATTTGCTGCTGAAGCACCGCATGGTCTTAATAACCCTGAAGGCGCTGCAGCAGCTGCTGTTCGAGCTGCAGCAGCAGCAGCAGCAGCGGCTGCCCCGCTATGCCACCCCAGACGGCCGCCCAGCGCCTCCCCCAGTGCCTGTGCCGGGCTGGGCAGATGAGTGGCTAGAGATCAAGGCTCGGGAAAGAGCGGCTAAATTCGACAGAGTCCGCGGGTTCAGGGTTTAGGGTTTAGGGTTTAGGGTTTAGGGTTTTGGGTTTTGGGGTCGGGGTTGGCTGCGCCGCGGCGAACGCCTGGCGCTGTACGGCTTGCAGTTTAGGGTTTAGGGTTTAGGGTTTTGGGCTGGCATTCTGAAGGCTTTCAACAAGGGCTACAAGGCACAAGGTCAAGACTTCAGGGTTTAGGGTTTAGGGTTTTGGGTTTAGACGCAGGGTTTAGGCTTTGTGCTCCATTGCTTGTCTTCAGAAGCGAATTCGAGAGTTGGCAGCCAAGTGGGTCTGGTCTAGCGAGCCCAAGGGCCTTCTGGTGAGGGTTTAGGGTTTGGGGTTCGAGATTTAGGGCTGAAGGTTTAGACTTACGACTCAAGGTTTCGTGTTTAGGGTCTAGGGTTTAGGGTTTACGCACGAGGTCGACTGGGGGAGCGTTAAATCCATGCTTGATACCTTAAGAAGCCTTGACAAGGGTTAAGGGTTCAGAGTTGGAGCTTAGGGCAGGTCTAGGGTTAAGGGTTTAGGGTTTAGGGTTTAGGGTTTGGGGTTCCGTTGCAGAAATTGCCCCGTGTAGACCCTCTCAAGGGTTTTCGGGTCGCCCGTTTTTCGTCTGAGGAGGCGCCGACTCCCGGCAGCAAATACGAAGAGCTCTACGCGGTGAGTTGTAGGGTTTAGGGTTTAGGGTTTAGGGTTTAGGCGTAGAGTTGAGGGTTTAGGGTTTTCCGGTGACTGCACCTTAACTTGCAGGATGATGAGCCGCTCGAGGAAGACGAAGAAGATATTGAGCAAGTTGCTGCGGCTTTGGAGGTATGCTGCCGCTGCTATTGCTGCTGATGCTGCAGCAGCTGCTGCTGCCGCTGCTGTTGCTGCTGATGCTGCAGCAGCTGCTGCTACCGCTGCTGTTGCTGCTGCTACAGCAGCAGCTGCTGCTGCTGCACTAGAGCAGAACCATCTGTTGGTTAAGAGCTGGAGTACTGGGTAAAGAACTGTTGTGGCCGTTTTATACACCAGCAGCAGCGGCAGCAGACGCGGCTGCGTCTGCTGCTGCCGCTGCTGCTCCTGTCACTGCCACTGCTGATGCTGCTGCTTCTGCTTCTGCTGCTGCTGCTGCTGCTGCTGCAGGCACGGGATCGCGAAGAGGCTGAATTGCTTACTGATGAATGGCCAAGAGCAACAGATTGG
The DNA here is from genome assembly GCF_000499385.1 of Eimeria necatrix. Lineage (NCBI taxonomy): Eukaryota > Apicomplexa > Conoidasida > Eucoccidiorida > Eimeriidae > Eimeria > Eimeria necatrix. The sequence continues at coordinate 3,010 of NW_013651983.1, forward strand.
GCTGGGGGCTCTGGGAGCCCAGCTGTCATATCTCGTGGAGGGAACGCTTGCAGCTGATGCTGGTACTAGCAGCAGCAGCAGCAGCAGCACGAGCAGCAGCAGCAGCAGTAGCAGCCGCAGCTGCAGCAGTAGCAGCCAGTGAATGCCAAGAGTTGCAGAAGCAACGAGAGAAGCAGCAACAGCTGCGGCAGCAATTGCTAGGGCCAGCTGCCGCAGCAACAGCTAGGGCAGCTGCAGCAGCAGCAGCAGCTGCTGCTGCTGCTGCTGCTGTTGAAGGCGCTGTTTCTCTGTTTTTGCGTTGGAGAAATTAAAATTCAAAATATGAAGCCGACTAGTGATTAGACAAAAACAATGCAGCAGAAGAAACACCATAGCAGCTATTAAATGTCTTATTTAATTATTTGTTTGCTTGTTAACTATTTATTTATTTATCTATTTAAAATCTGAGAGGGGAGGCAAAAACAAGCCAAGAGCACCTCTGGGGTGTACGTACACCTCGAAGAGGAAGCGGGGAGGACAAAAAACAGCAAAAAGGCGGAAAGAAGATAACGAATTAAATTAAATTAAATTAAATTAACTTTTAAGGCAGCAGCAGCGGGCCTTCAGCTGCTGCAGGCAGGGACACAGCCGCAGCAGCAGCAGAAGCAGCAGCAGCAGTAGCAGCAGCAGTAGCAGCAGCAGTAGCAGCAGCACAAAAGGGAAGCAAACAAACTGAAGCGAAGCAGCAGCAGCACCCATGCATATACAAATAGATATATATTATTCATAGATCTCTCTAAAAGTCCCAATATATGTATACAAATATATGAATGTATAAATATATAAATAAATATATAAATATATACATAAATATATAAATATATAAAGATATAAATGTATATACACAATAAAAATATCTTTGTAGCTCCAAGTAAGTTATATTCATATCGTTTTCAGGTGTATGGACACCTGCACAAAATATATATATGTATATATATGTACGTACACTGCAGATGTGGCCCATTTGCAGATTAAATGCAATTCATAATATATTTTATTTGTTAAAATAAATAAAATATATTATGCATGCATGCAGGAGCATATTTTGCAATAAATTAAAGTTAGAAAAGCCCCGCGGTGTTCTGAAGTTATCTTTTGTTTAAATCTATTTTGCTGCTTTGTGGCTCTTTGAAGCAGCAGCACTTACTGGCGGCAGATGTTGCAGCTGCTGCAGCTACTGCTGCTGCAGCTGCTGCAGCTGCTGCTGCAGCTACTGCTGCTGCAGTTGCTGCTGCAGCTTCGGGACCGCCTTTTCCCTAGTCAGCAAGTGCTGCTGCTGCTGCAGCACCCCCGCAGCCACGCTGCTGCTGCTGCAACGGATCGGCACTCAAGCTGCTGCTGCAGCGCAGCAGCAGCCCCGTTGCTGCTGCAGCACAGCAGCAGCCAAGCTGCTGCAAAGAAGCCAAGGACTCCAGCATGAAGGGGCCCCACAGGGGCCCCACAGGAGGGCCCCCTTCGGGCCCCACAGTGCTTTAAAGGCAAAGGCGACCTAGCAAGCGTTTTTGCTGCAGCAGCAGCGGCTGCTGCTGCTGCTGCTTCCGCCGCTGCAGCAGCAGCAGCTGCTGCTGCTGCGAGCTCTTCTAAAGAGCTCGGCTCAGCTTAAGGACCCTGGCTTTGTTTCCTTCAATCTAATTTTGCTTCTGGCTAGCTCATGTGTCCTTTTGCTGCTGCCCTCTGTTTGCTGCTGCTGCTGCTGCTGCTGCTACTTTCCTGCAGTCGCCATTCATCTGTGGTGCTGCTGCTGCCTCTTTCCTGCTGCTGCTCTTCTCCCGTGCTGGTGCTGCTGCTGCAGCAGCTAGATTCCTGCTGCGGCCACTCATCTATGCCGCAGCTGCTGCTGCTGCTGCTGCTGATCTTCGGGAGGGCTTGTTTGGGGGAGTTTGCTGCTTGCTGCGGGATTGTCTTTCTGTGTTTTTGTCATTCAACTATTTTAAATCTTTTTGAATTTATTTTATCTTTTTATTTGTTTTGTGTGGCCCTTAAGAGCTGCGGATCTCGCCTGCCTCTGTGCTGCTGCTCTTGAGCCTCAGCATTTGTCTTCTTTTGTATTTCTTAAGCTGTGTTTGGTTGCGTTTGTTTGTCTGCTCAGTGGTCTGCTGCTGCTGCTGCTGTCTTGCTGCTGTAGTCTGCGAGCTGCTGCTGCAGCTTGCAGGCCTTTTGTGGCCACTTTTAACTTTGTTTTACCATTTCCATTCGAAATTGTTTCTCTAAGGTGGAGCCTATTAGTGATCTGCGCAGAAAACGGCCCTCTTGCGCGGTTGCTGCTGCTGCTGCTGCTGCTGCTGCCGTTTCTATCTATGTAGACTGGGACAGCAGGGGGCCCCTGGGGGCCCAGTTGTAAGCCTGTTGCTAGCTCGGTAGATGTAAATTGACAAGGTAAATTCATTAAAGAGGATAGATGGTAGCAATTTTAATAAAAAAGGATAAAATGAGGAGCAGCAGCAGCAGCAGTGAGCAGCGCCGCAGCACAGCGACAGCAGCAGCAGGACCGACAACAGCACCCTTGCTGCTGCAGTGTTGCCGCGCTGCTGCCGCTGATTAGGCACAATATATATATTTTGAGGGTTTGTTTAGCTGCTGTTGTTGTTATTGCTTTTGCTTTTTTGGTTGTTAGCTTCGTTTTCTTTCTCTGCTGTGTCGCTATCTACTGTGACGCTTGCTGTTGCTGCTGCTGCTGCTGCTGCAGTCGGTAGCCGGCGCCGCGCGTCTCTTGTTCCGTTTCTTTGTCTTTAAATATCTTATCTCTTATTTTCTAGAGGCAATCTTAACCCTGAAATGCTTACCAGCCAAACAGCAGCTGCTGCCCGTTCTCTCTCCTCCGGACGCCGCCGTGTCTGTCCCAGCTCACAGCAGCAGCCGTAACAGCAGCAGCAGCAGCAGCAGCAGCAGCAGTAGCAGCAGCAGTAGCAGCAGCTTCGGCAGAGTTTATTTCTGTGTCCTTTGCTGTCCCGCGTGTCTGTCTTGTGGTGTTTGTAGCCGCCGCTTGTCCCGCCGCCGCTGCTGCTGCTGCTGCTGCTGCAGCTGCTGCTCTGCGCGCCCGTTTGCGGGTATTCTTCGGCCATTTAGTTTAATTTTTATTTTTTTATTGTTGTGGCACTTTTAATTTCAAAATGCTCTACAAATTCGTCATCAACGATGAGGGTATTGTCCATCGCCTGCCCCCCGGCGGGCTCACGACCTACCCAGCCCAGTCTGTATGGGTCATGCACGAGCGCTTCCCCTTCCTCAAGCCCTTCTACTTTAGCTTGTGAGTCAGCAGCAGCAGCAGCAGCAGCAGCAGCAGCGGCAGCAGCAGCGGCGTGGCCGGCCCTTCGTGCTGCTGCGGAAGCCTTGCTGCGCTGCTGCTGGCCCTCGGAAGCAAATTCTTCTTTGGGTTTTTCGCTTTTCTTTTAGTGGCCCCTTTGGCCCGTGGGGTGTACGTACACTTGCCTCTGCGGGCCGCGCCCGCTTGCTGTCCATACACTCCAAATCTGCTTTTCTTTTCCTTCAAGTTTGCTGCTGCTGCTGTTCTTTTTGCTGCCAGCGCCTCTGCTGCTGCTCTGCTCTGCTGCTGCTGCCCGTTTGCACGGGTTTTCGTGCTGCTGCTGCTGCGGAGGCTCTTGGCAGTTTCAAACAAAATGCATTTAAATGTATTTCATTTGTTCAATGAGTTTTCTCTTTTGCTGCTGCAGCATGCTGCTGCTTGCCTTGAATTCCGAAACTTGGTGATGCTGCATGCAGTTGGTGCCCATGTGTAAATGCATCCGCAGCAGCGTTGGCTGCTGCTGCTGCTGCAGTTGCTGCTGCAGCAGCAGCTGCAGCAGCTGCAGCCGCGTGGCCCTGCCGCCGCGGCGGCTGCCGCGGTCCACCCCCGCCCGTCGCAGCAGCAGCGCCCACGGCTGCCGCTGCTGCTGCTGCTGCTGCTGCAGCTGCTGCAGCAGCAGGCCGCGTTGTGGGGTGTGCGTCGCAGCGAGACGGAGTTCAGCGCTGCTGCTGCTCTGAGCTGGAACATTGCGAACTACTATGTGGCCCCTCTTGCTGCTTGTCTTTATTTGCTGTTTTGCTACTGCGGCACGAAATATATGAAGAACAGAGAGCCCTTTGACCTGCGCACTCCCCTCAAGTACTGGAACCTCGCCCTCGCCATCTTCAGCTTCATGGGCATGGTCCGTCGCTCTGCTGCTGCTGCTGCTGCTGCTGCTGCTGCAGCACTTGCTGCAGCAGCACTTGCTGCTGCAGCAGCAGCACTAGCTGCTGCGTGTTGTTTGTTTGTGCGTGTGTTGTGCTGCTTCCGCGTGAGTCCGCGGCCTCCCTGCCGCCCCGGCGCCCTCGCTCTCCCCCAGCTGTTTGCTGCTGCTGCTGCTGCTGCTGCTGCTGCGCTGCTGCTGCAGGTGCGGGTGGTGCCGCAGCTGGCGTGCCTGGTGTGCAGCTACGGGTTCGAAGCGTCGCTGGCGAGCCCGCCCGTGTACGCGTACGGGCACGGGGCCGCGGGGTTTTGGACTCTGTTGTTTATTTACTCCAAGTTCTTCGAACTCTTGGACACAGTCTTCATAATTCTGCGGAAAAGACCCCTCTCCTTCCTGCACTGGTACCACCACGCCACAGTGCTGCTCTACACGTGGGACGCGTACACGTGGGAACAGCCCGCGGGCATTTACTTCGTGGCGATGAACTTCAGCGTGCACGCGGTGATGTACTTTTACTACTTTTTGGCCGCGCAGCTGCGGCGGCCGCTCTCGTGGGGCATTTTCGTGACGGCCGCGCAGATCTCGCAGATGTTCGTGGGCGTGGGGGTCACCTTCGTGTCGATGTACTTCGCCTTCAGTTTTCCGTACCGGCCGCTGTGGCGGCGCGAGCAGATCCGCGACGCCCTCGCCCACGGCCACTACATCACGCCCAAGAACCTCTACTGGGCCTGCCTCATGTACTCCACCTACTTCTACCTCTTCGCCGAGTACTTCGTCAAGCGCTACGTCAAGGGCCGCGGCCACGCCGCCAAGGCCCGCAAACACTGCAAGCAGCTCCAGTGACCGCAGCAGCAGCAGCAGCAGCAGCAGCAGCAGCAGCAGCAGCAGCAGCGGCGGCGGCGGAGGCAGGAGCGGGAGCGCGGGGGAAGGGTTTTCTTTGGGCTGCTGCGGGATTCGGCAAGTCGTCTGGGCGGGGCAAATGTCTTTATGTGCCTTTCGGCGGCGCCCTACGCGCTCTATCGCCAGCTGCTTCCTGCTGCTCCCTCCGCGCTGCTGCTGCTGCTGCTGCTGCGCCGCCGCCGCCGCCGCCGCTCGCGGAACCTCCCACCACCCACTCCCGCATTTGCTTTCTCGCCCGCCCCTCTTCCTGCAGCCAACTGCTGTACCTACACCCCCCGCGTGCTCTCCCACGCGTTCTTAGTCCGTAGCCCGCGCCGCTCGCTCCACTCACGGCCACCCACGGGGACCCAGGGGCCCACGGGGGCCCCAGGGGGCCCCACGGGGCCCCACGGGGGCCCCACGGGGGCCCCTCGGGTACCCTGGTGCTGCAGAAATGCTCGCTGCGCGTGTCCCGTGGGCTTCGAAGCAGCGAATCGGCGCGCATGCATGGGGAGGTTGTGTTGATCATTCATGTAGACAGTGTATACACAGTGTATATATAGTACGTTATGTATATAAGTGCATGCATTGTATGCATCGTCCGTAAATATATATGGTAAATTCTCCGCATTTATTGTATATATTTAGCATTTATGCATATGGTGCGTGCAGCAGCGAGCCGCATGTATATGCCCACAGTGTATAGTGCGCCGCCCATGCATGCAATATATGTAGCAAGTCCTTTATATATATTTGTTATATATATTGTACATCTTATATATATAAGTGCTGTATGAAGGTGTATTTGCGAGGATATGCCGGGGAGCCAGTCGAAGGCGTGCGGTGTATAGACAGCTCTGGAGAGGCAACCGCGGCTTCAGGGGCCAGTAAAATGCATCATGTGTCTGCCAATTCACAATTCAAAAACACAATTATATCTAAAATTAAATAATCTGTATATAGTATATACACAAAGACACAAAGCTGCGCCATCCGCTTTAACCCGTGCCTGCATCAATGTACCTACATCTCTCCACTCCAAGATGTAGGGGGGCCCCCAAGGAGGGGCCCCCAAGGGGGCCCCTGCGGCCTCAGGGGCCCCCAAGGGGGCCCCCATAGGGGACGGCGGATGCATGCAGCGGCAGACAGGGACTTGATTTGTAAGAAAAGGGGAAATAGAACTTCTGGAGCCCCTAAGGAAAGCCGACTTAGACGCCCTGGCGCTGTTGCTGCTGCTGCTGCCAGGGGGGCTGCTGCTGCTGCAGCGGCAGCAGCAGCTGAGCTGCAGCGGTTGCCGATCTCGCAGCTGCCGCGGCCGCTGCTGGTGCGACCAAGGATCCATCAGCAGCAGCAGCAGCAGCAACAGAGCAGTAGTAGCACAGCAGCAGCAGCAGCAGCAGCAAGGGGGCCTGTTGTTCCTGGTGGCGGCGTTGGCCTGCCTCCGTTTGTCGCAGTTGCTGCGAGTAGAAACAAATTTATAATTCATGAAATCGCCAGCAGCAGCAACAGCAGCAACAGCAGCAGCAGCAGCAGCAACTAGATGCGCCCGAGTACACAAGTAGATTCATATCTTCAGGCGTATTTACATATGTTTGCTATTTAAATAGGATATAGTCTCCCGTATATATGCAGATGTAAGAGGAAGCAAATATATATGTACACTTCTACTTAGACCCTGATACATATTTGTACCTGCAAACACATTTATATAAATGCATATTCATTTATATATTTATATTCATACTTTAATGCTAAGAGTTGTCTATAATACACATATATATATAAATATATATCTATGTGCATCTGCATGCACATTATATACTCACACTGACATGCGTAAATTCGTTGATAATGTATACGTATATATATATATATATATGTGTTAATGTATATATATATATATACACATATGTATTTATACATGTATATGTTGTATGTATATAGATATGTACATGTACGTATTAATACTATTTATACATGTGTAGAGTTCCCAGATACCTTTATATACCTAAACAAAGTGTATATACATATATATATATAGATATGTAGAACTATGATATATAATACATATGTTTATAATATATATATATATTGATGTATAATATTGATGTATATGTGAACATAGGTACAGTGTAT